>NC_073693.1:286007128-286170551 GCF_029784155.1 Uranotaenia lowii | reverse complement strand
ATCTTGTCCGGTGCTCGGTAGTACTGGCAAACCACGAAAATTTCCGCAGACTCATTACGGGAAGCCGAAGGCTTCGTAGCATGTACTTTCTTGAACAGTTGCTTCAGCACCCAAATCAGCGCGTTATAATCCTTGGATCGGAACACTTTGGTGATAAACCAACCGCCCGGTTTCAGGAACTGTGTGGCCAGCTTCAGGGCACTGAGCGTCAAGCAAACCTGCTGATACGCATCGAACAACCAATTGCGACCCACATTCGGGGCACCATCGTTCAAAACCACATCCGCTTTCCAGGTTTTCAGTTCCTTAGCCAAATCGGACTTCGTTTTGTCGCTAGTAATATCCCCTACCAAACTGATACATCCGGGGACGTTTTTGATGGGAAACAGATCGATTCCGATAACGATGCTGCTCACAGGCATGTTCTGTTTGGCCACCTGCATCCATCCTCCGGGGGCAGCGCACAGATCGATACATACTTGCGATTGTTGCAGAAACCCGAACCGGCGATTCAACTGGATCAACTTGAAAGCGGCACGGGATCGGTAACCTGAAGAAAAAACCCCCAAAATGAAAAAACTCCAATACGTTTTAAGACCATTTTTACTTACCGGTTTCCTTGGCGAGTTTGTAGAACTTATCCCGCCGATCCTTTCCGACTTTTGTCTTTTTACCCATTGTTCCTTGCTATGGGTATCAACACAGATCACTGAATTCACTTTTTTCTCGGTATTTTTAAGGATAATTTGCGGAAAACTTCGCGAACACAAACGAGGAACCGTACGGCGCGACCGACAACGAAAACATGTGCTTTGCGAGAAAACGACCGACACAGAAAGACGGACGAAAACAAAACTGAAGTGAGTGACTGATGAGTGGCGAGTCACTCACGAAGGAACGGTTTGGAAAATGAAAAGGCTTTTTTTGTTCACACTGAAAGTTTTTCAATCGAAAAAATGTTTGGATATTTTGAGCAAAGTTTTCCAACGAAATTAGTTAAAAAATTGATAAGCAAAACTTCATAATTTTATGATCAAAAATGAAAAAATTCTAATGATGTAGCTTCAATTAATCAGAATTTTGGATTATGAATTCTTGTTGGTGAATAATGAATAAATCCTGAAACGCGAATGCCAAAACCTGAAATTTTGTTATTTTTAATTTTGGTCACAGAAATATAAATTATTTATTGTATTCTCTGGAAAAAGCAGCACAGGAATCCAAATTCAGAACTTCAACTCTGAATTGAATTTGGATTACGAATGATGAATTTGAAAGAACAAATTACTAAAATCAGAATTCTGGCAGTTCTTAAGTCTGAATTCTGTAACCAGAATTAAATAAGAATTCCGAATTCTTTCGTTAAAAATTCATAATCTGGATCCTGAATTTGAAATTTTGAGTTAAGATTTTTTTTATTGGGATTTAAAACCGGTTGGTTTATTCATCCCCATACCATTTTTGAATTAAGAATTCTGAACTATGCATTTCGACTTCATAAATAGTGCTGCATTTTAAGTTCTTATTTTTGAATTTTAAATACTGATATCTGCACTTTGAATCCTGAATGTTGAATTACTAATTCGCAATTATTTAATAACGAATTCTGAATTTCCTAATTCTAGGCACTGAATTTCTAAAATTCTGTATTCTGAATTAAGAATTAAAAATCACTATTTTCTGAATTCGTAAATTCTAAATTTAAAACTCAATTATCTGAATAAATACTGATTATAAATTATGAATTCTAAAGCCGAATCACGATTTCTGAATTCAAATTTCTGCTTTCAAATTTAATATTTCAGATTTCATGTTTCCGATTTCCGATTTCAGATTTTATAGATTGCAGATTGCAGATTGTAGATTTCAGATTTCTGATTTCAGATTTCAGATTTCAGATTTCAGATTTCAGATTTCAGATTTCAGATTTCAGATTTCAGATTTCAGATTTCAGATTTCAGATTTCAGATTTCAGATTTCAGATTTCAGATTTCAGATTTCAGATTTCAGATTTCAGATTTCAGATTTCAGATTTCAGATTTCAGATTTCAGATTTCTGATTTCAGATTTCAGATTTCAGATTTCAGATTTCAGATTTCAGATTTCAGATTTCAGATTTCAGATTTCAGATTTCAGATTTCAGATTTCAGATTTCAGATTTCAGATTTCAGATTTCAGATTTCAGATTTCAGATTTCAGATTTCAGATTTCAGATTACAGATTTCAGATTTCAGATTTCAGATTGCTGATTTCTGTTTTCTGATTTCAGATTTCAGATTTCTAATTTCTGATTTCTGATTTCTGATTTCGGATTCTGATTTCTGATTTCTGATTTCTGATTTCTGATTTCTGATTTCTGATTTCTGATTACTGATTTCTGATTTCTGATTTCTGATTTCTGATTTCTGATTTCTGATTTCTGATTTCTGATTTCTGATTTCTGATTTCTGATTTCTGATTTCTGATTCCTGATTTCTGATTTCTGATTCCTGATTTCTGATTTCTGAATTCTGATTTCAGATTTCTGACTTCTGATTTCTGATTTCTGATTTCTGATTTCAGATTTTTGATTTCTGATTTCTGATTTCTGATTTCTGATTTCTGATTTCTGATTTCTGATTTCTGATTTCTGATTTCTGATTTCTGATTTCTGATTTCTGATTTCTGATTTCTGATTTCTGATTTCTGATTTCTGATTTCTGATTTCTGATTTCTGATTTCTGATTTCTGATTTCTGATTTCTGGTTTCTGATTTCTGATTTCTGATTTCTGATTTCTGATTTCTGATTTCTGATTTCTGATTTCTGATTTCTGATTTCTGATTTCTGATTTCTGATTTTTGATTTCAGATTTCAGATTTCAGATTTCAGATTTCAGATTTCAGATTTCAGATTTCAGATTTCAGATTTCAGATTTCAGATTTCAGATTTCAGATTTCAGATTTCAGATTTCTGATTTCAGATTTCAGATTTCAGATTTCAGATTTCAGATTTCAGATTTCAGATTTCAGATTTCAGATTTCAGATTTCAGATTTCAGATTTCAGATTTCAGATTTCAGATTTCAGATTTCAGATTTCAGATTTCAGATTTCAGATTTCAGATTCCAGATTTCAGATTTCAGATTTCAGATTTCAGATTTCAGATTTCAGATTTCAGATTTCTGATTTCTGATTTCTGATTTCTGATTTCTGTATTCTGTATTCTGATTTCTGATTTCTGATTTCTGATTTCTGATTTCTGATTTCTGATTTCTGATTTCTGATTTCTGATTTCTGATTTCTGATTTCTGATTTCTGATTTCTGATTTCTGATTTCTGATTTCTGATTTCTGATTTCTGATTTCTGATTTCTGATTTCTGATTTCTGATTTCTGATTTCTGATTTCTGATTTCTGATTTCTGATTTCTGATTTCTGATTTCTGATTTCTGATTTCTGATTTCTGATTTCTGATTTCTGATTTCTGATTTCTGATTTCTGATTTCTGATTTCTGATTTCTGATTTCTGATTTCTGATTTCTGATTTCTGATTTCTGATTTCTGATTTCTGATTTCTGATTTCTGATTTCTGATTTCTGATTTCTGATTTCTGATTTCTGATTTCTGATTTCTGATTTCTGATTTCTGATTTCTGATTTCTGATTTCTGATTTCTGATTTCTGATTTCTGATTTCTGATTTCTGATTTCTGATTTCTGATTTCTGATTTCTGATTTCTGATTTCTGATTTCTGATTTCTGATTTCTGATTTCTGATTTCTGATTTCTGATTTCTGATTTCTGATTTCTGATTTCTGATTTCTGATTTCTGATTTCTGATTTCTGATTTCTGATTTCTGATTTCTGATTTCTGATTTCTGATTTCTGATTTCTGATTTCTGATTTCTGATTTCTGATTTCTGATTTCTGATTTCTGATTTCTGATTTCTGATTTCTGATTTCTGATTTCTGATTTCTGATTTCTGATTTCTGATTTCTGATTTCTGATTTCTGATTTCTGATTTCTGATTTCTGATTTCTGATTTCTGATTTCTGATTTCTGATTTCTGATTTCTGATTTCTGATTTCTGATTTCTGATTTCTGATTTCTGATTTCTGATTTCTGATTTCTGATTTCAGATTTCGGATTTCAGATTTCAGATTTCAGATTTCAGATTTCAGATTTCAGATTTCAGATTTCGGATTTCAGATTTCAGATTTCAGTTTTCAGATTTCAGATTTCAGATTTCAGATTTCAGATTTCAGATTTCAGATTTCAGATTTCAGATTTCAGATTTCAGATTTCAGATTTCAGATTTCAGATTTCAGATTTCAGATTTCAGATTTCAGATTTCAGATTTCAGATTTCAGATTTCAGATTTCAGATTTCAGATTTCAGATTTCAGTTTTCAGATTTCAGATTTCAGATTTCTGATTTCAGACTTAAGATTCCAGAAATCAGTTTTAAGATTTTAGATTTCAGTTTTCAGATTTCTGATTTCAGATTTCTGATTTCAGATTTCAGATTTCAGATTTCAGATTTCAGATTACAGATTTCCGATTTCAGATTTCAGATTTCAGAATTCAGATTTCAGATTTCGGTTTTCAGATTTTAGATTTCAGATTTCAAAATTCAGAATTCAGATTTCAGATTTCAGATTTAAGATTTCCGAATAGTCGACTGTATTTTAGATTCTGGATCCATAAATTCGAATTCTGGTATCTGAAATTTTAATTTAATTCTGAAATTCATATTTTTTAATCTTAAATCTGAAATTTAAAATCTGAAATCTGAAAGCTGAAATTTGAAATCTGGATTCTTAAATCTGAAATTCGGTACACAAGTTTTTAAATGTGGTTTCTGGAATTCAAAAATTGTGAATTTGAAATCTGATATTTGTAATCTGATTCTAATTCAATAACTCGGGATTTATTGTTTTTTTTATCCTGCATAATTATGATAACTAAATTCTGAATTCTGAATTTTGAAATCCTAATTGAAACATCAAAATCTGTTCTGAATTATTAACTCGAATCCAACAATCTGAATTTGAAATAAGAAATCTTCATTCAAAATTTCAGATCGGATTTCTTAATTTTTGGTTTGTGATTTGAGTTCTGAAATCGAAATACCTGAATAAAGTAAATTTGAAAACCAAAAGTTTTTAAATCTAAACTCTCAGATCATTAATCTCGAAAGCTGAAATCTAGAACCTGAACTTGAAAATGTGAATTTGTAGACCTGAATTCTGGAATCTTAATCTGAAGTCGAAAATCTAATGCTTGGATCTGAACTTTGAATTCTCAACCCTGAAATTTGAATTCTTAATTTTTAAATTTGGAATATGAATTCTTCAATCTATTTTTTAATTTCTGAAGAATAAGATCTGAATTCTAAATTGAGGATTATAAATTTTCATTATTTGTCTTAAGAAAATTGAAAATCCTCAGTGTTCGGCATCGCTAACTTAAAAGCTAGCGGCGCTAATTAGATCGTTAACTCGGTCAAAGTTAGCGATCGCTAATTAAAACCGCTAAATTTTGCGTAAAAGTTATCGATCTATAATAAAGCGCTAATCTCTAATCGATAGTGGAAAGTTTTGAAAAAGATAAGCAAAACACAAATTTTGCAGCCTTTTTGGCTTTCTTACAGAAAGGCATAGGGAACGGTCAGTTGGGGATATCATTAATTAAGGGTCCAAGACCCCACTTTATAGGTACCAATCGATTCAGCTCGACGAGTTACGATGATGTCCGGGAATTTGTATGTTCCATAAAAACGTTCTTAACACATTAACTCCTATTCTAGGTTTCACGATTTTGATGAATTTAGTATCAAAAAATTGGATTTTTTTTCTTGTAGGACCTATCTCAAAACCAAAAAAAACAAAATTGTTTAAAATTTTTCTATTCCATAGAACATATCATGCTTACGTTGGCTCCAAAAAAGGTAGCCATTTGCTCAGCAGCAGTAGCCAGCAATCGCTAAATTAATTACAAAGGCGATCAAAAATTTGACAAAAATTTCAAAAAACAGCAGAGAATCGATCCCACGCCATCTAGCATGAGAGTTTAGGAGGTTAACCCCTTGACCACTAGTGAGCGTCGAGATATGTGGCTCTCAAACTTTAACAGTTTGAATTATTTGGATTATAAATGAACTCGTTGAATATAAGTTCGTTTATCCTCCAAAAAACGTACTGGGCACCTTTTTTTATATTGAGTTTAGTAATTTTTGCTATCGATTTTCTTTAATCATAATCTTTTTTATAGATTAATAATAAATAATTCAGAAATAAGGAATCCATTATTGTGTCATTTATTTCCAAAGATAATTGACACTCTGTAAGAAAGCCTCCAATCCACTGATAAGTGTATTAAATCGGGTTTTTAATTATAATATTGACTAGAAGTTGTTAAAGATTATCGATAGGGGCAGTTTTCGAAAATATTTTGTAATATTTCTGTCCATATCAGCTGCGTCAGTCAACTTTTAGTTTTAGTTAGCGTATTTGGTGGAAAGTAAAAGGAAAAACTTTTGAAATTTTTTTTTCAAATTATTCACCTGTTTGTTTACTAATTTTTTTTACATAAGTTAATGCAAATATTTTCTTTAGGTAGATGTTTTGTTTTGTCCGAAATAGTTTTTCGTCTTTATCGACATGAGTTCTCAAAAGATTGATTGATTCATTGATTTTTTTTTCTGGAAATTTCATTTTTTTACAACTTTTTCATCTCTTTTATATTTAAAGAAGGTTTATGATTCAGACATAAATTCAAGTGAAGACAATTAAAAAAGACGCTTATTCCTATGATTCCAGTCAAAATTGAGATCGAATAACTTCTGAAATCAATCTTTAAGGAAAATGTAAATACATGATCGGATTTAAAATTTGTAATCTGAATGATGCCGAATTTATGATCTTGGCCAAAACAACACTTCAAAGAGGTAGCGTTCTCCAGTTAACGGATCTAAAAATTAGCGGAACTTTCTTATCCGCTAGCTGAAGGAAAATTTAGCGAGAAAATAAATTCTCTAACCGAAAGTTAGCGGACTAATTAGCGATTAGCGGATTAGCGGTTTTGTGCCGGACACTGAAAATCCTGAATACTTTTTTCAAATTTTAAGATCTAGACTTGAGAAAAGAAAATTTAAAATCCAGAATCACTTATTAAAATTTTTTTTTTTCAGAACTTTTACAAAGAAAAAATATTTACCTTGACAATTAGGAATCCCTTTTTCTTCATATAGGCATAAATTTAGAATTCTATTTTCACAATACAGAAAATATATGAAAATCGAAATGAGACTTCCCCTAATTTGTATGATAGAAATCGTTGTGTGTTTTGAGATTATTATTAGTTAAAACATTTTTATAAAAGTAAATTGATACTTCTGCTATGAAAATTGAAAAATTAAAGAGACAGTGGAATAAAACTTCTGCTAATTGATATAAAAGAAAGTGGAACAAACTTCTGCGCATGAAAAAGTCACAGTCGATTTAATTAAAAATAATGGACATAGAAAAACAAGTCCAGTTTATTGAGTTCTTTGCTATTGTAATAAATGAAAGCAGTTTGAGAATTAAGTAAGTATTTGAAAAAAGATACAGTTGATTGAGACTTCCGTAAGTTTAATTAAAGAACAATAAATTTAGATAACTGCTTATGACAAATGTATGGTATAGAAAAAGACGTCTACTCATACGATATTATTTACTTGAGCCACGATATTATTGAGCCAAGTTGAAATAAATGGAAGCGGTTCTGGATTTTTGTGTATGAAAAATAATAAAATCGAACTAAAACTGCTTCTAGTTATTGAAATTAATTATATCAAATTTTAAACATCCACATAGTGAAAAATAAAATGATCAAAACATCTTTTTTCAAAAACAAAATCCAGAGTTTGTTTTGATTAGTTCGTATAAACCAACATAAACAAAATTGAGTTATTTACTGCAAACGATTGAAAAACATCTATTCTACTTTCTTTTACTGGTAACTTTCTCATCTATTATTGTATCGCATTCCGATTTTTCAGAAAACTCTGAGTCACATTTAGAATACAAGATTTAAAAATGTATTCCAAAACTTCAGCAGTGAATTTCTCGAAACAAGTCAGGTGGCTCATTTTACGACCTAATCAAAATGAAACCTTGCTTTATTAAAAAAAAATACGAATTTTTAATCTTCTGCTAATATAAGCAACTGGCGGACTTACTATCATATCCAATTTAAACTGACTTCAGACGACATTTTATAAGAACATCACCACCTGTCACTATACCGACATTGTTTTTGAAGAAGGGGGAGATGTGAGGGTGCTACATATATACGTCTTATTACCGGAACAAAGCCTATTCAGCCAAATATTCGTCAGAATTTCCATGCTAGTGCTAAAATTTGTGTACATTTGTTTTCGATGATAGGATAAATTTTGTAGTACCTACAAGATAAAAAATAAGTTTATTTTTGAAAAGCTAGCTTAAAAAAATTTGAATTTTTATCAAAGACACGATACTGATTCGACCGCAATCAATTTAAAACGATACCATTGTGTTGTTGTGCAACAAAGAGAAAATCCATCCATTGAACTCCTCCAAGATCGTTATCGGTCGGATAAACGATCGGAAACAGTGATGAGTGATCCGATTCCAATCCATCAAAAGCACAAACGCGGTGCCGATTTACATCACACCGTGGATGATGATGCGATGGTTCAAAGACCGCGGCACGTCTGCGTTGATGGGTTAAAGATCTACCGGAAACCCGAAAATTATACCCCAAAGTGCGAAACGGCCAAGGTGAAGATCGCGCTGATGATGATGAAGATGGTGTCGGTTGATATCGTTTTTGGGCAATCGATCTCTGAATAAAAAAAACACACTTTTTCTTTTTATTGTTTAAATTATACCTTCACAGGTTTTTTTTTTTATTTCCATATTCGTACAGTGTGTGTTTTTTTTTGCTCGAATCCACCGATTGTGGATTCAATTTCATTACAGAATAATCACTACAATGCTGCTGTACTGAATTTGTTTTTTTATTCTCTTCACTCCATGGTGTTCCATTTGCCTATATCTTATAAATTAGTACTGTTGCAGGGGGGTTCATTTTGCTACTTCCTGTGTTTTTGTTGCGTTTGTTTTTTAGGGTTTTTCGCTTTTAAAAGGGTGTTTTATTTCACTCATCATACACAATAAGATTAAAATGATGTGGAAAGAATTTGTAACAGAAAAAGATTGAAATGGTTATTTACAATAGTATGGGGTGTGTTTTGTGTGTCCTCAAATGCATTTTTTCCGAAAAAGTCTATAGTTTTTTTTTCTATATTTTTACTTTTAATTTTTCGTTTGTAAGCTGGTAAAAAATAAACCGGTACATCAGCGTTTTTTTAGATTTCAACTTCGAGTTTAGTTCTAGTCGATTTTTTTTCCTATTATGTATGCAACGATTTGTTCGAGTTTAATTGATGGAATAAACAATTACAAGTTATCATTTTTTTTTATTCTGTTACTGAAATGCATTCCATTATTACTTCGTTTCTTCGACGACACCATTTGTATAAATTCATTCAATCTATACCTATTTTGATCTATTTCTATGAGTTTTGCAGGTCGAATCATTCACGCTGAATTTCTATTCTTTTTTGTGGGCTTTATGCTCGGTGCTGCCTTCTAGCGACACGAATCGGTAATCAATAATGACAGTTCACCATGTAAAAATTTGTTTGCAGACTCTGTTGCACTTTCTATTAACTTTTTTGATGGTTTTCTGTGGTTTCCTGACATTGTGTGGTGTAAAACTGTGGCTTGGTTATCGCTAGTGCAGTTTGTTGCTCGAAATTTGCAGACGGTTTAAAATGAAACTAAACTCTCTTACCCTTTTGAGATACAGTAGATATATAGGATTAGGGCTATAATTAGAGCTTGTGAAAACGAGTAGAGCTACATTTTGATAGGAGCAACGAAGTTTCATTTTCTTCTTCAAAAGGGTTGGTGCATTGTTATTTCGCTAGTTTTTTTTGTCAGTTTACTACCTGTGGCTTAACGATTTTCTTTCCACCTCCACGCAAGTTCAGGTCAAGTTCATTTGCTGGCACAACACACCCTCGCTCGCTGCGAATGATGGTGAATGCGCGAAAGTACGTACACGTGTAGGCGAATTCGAACGTCGAGCACATGCAATGGCAAGGCAAGGCGAGTAAGATTCACTTTCATTGATGTTCACATGCGATACGTGCCGGTTTGGAAGCGATCTTTAAAAAGGGATGATAATTATGTGTGTTCAAATTTTTAAAAATTACGTTCGAAACAAATCTGTTGAAAAATTTATTTCCTTACTCTAATTCCAAAGGAAGTTGTTGGAGTTTGAAATTTCAAAATCCAACGTGGGTGAAGTTGGACATTTATGATGAGGTTGCCAGATTGCTCGGTTTTATCCGGGTTTGCCCGGATATTTAATACAAAATTTCACAAAAGTTCGGTCCGGTCCAGTTGCTTTTTTTGAGCAAGTCTCACGAAAATAATCATGAAAGGTTTTTTGAAAACCTAAAATACGATTGAAAAACTTCTGATGAGTTATGATGAAAAAAAATTTCAACACTTTTCTTGATTTGTCTTGAGTAATTCCTGGGTTTTGACTAAATTTGCCCAAATATTGCACGGACTTTTGGTCGACAATTTTAAAATAAAATGCCCGGATTTTGCCAGGTTTTTAGGTAAAGGAGCTCGGATTTGTCAGGCCTAGATGCTTGCTAAAAAAATTCCGGCAACTTTAATTTATGATCATGATTCTGATTCTGTTTCTGATTAAGATCCAGACCCTGATGCTGACCTTAATCTTGACACTTATACACATCCAGATTTAAATCCATATTCTTATCCTGATCCAGTGGCTGATTCGATCTGTATCCACATCCTGAACCTGATTCTTACTCTAATTTGCATTTTGATCTTGATCCTGATCATGATTTCAATTAAAATTCAGATCCTTATATTGATCGTAATCTTAATCTTCATCTTGATCGTAATACAAATTCGGATCTAGACTCTAATTCTAAAGTTTACTTTGATACTTTTCCTGATCATGAGCCTGATTCTGATTATTACCCTGAAATTGATACATATCCAGGTCCTTATTCTGATCCAAATTTGCCCGGATATTACCCGGATTTTTGGTTGACAATTTTGAAATCAGATATCCAGATTTTGTCAGGTTTTTTGATAAAATAATCCGGATTTGTCCGGCCCGGATACTTTCTATAAAAAATCTGGTAACCCCAATTGATGATCATGATTCTGGTTCTGATTAAGATCTGGATCAGGGTCTGGACCCTGATATTGATACTTATACATATCCAGATCTAAATCCATATTCTTATTCTGATCTTGTGACTGTTTATATCTTTATCCACATCCTGACCCCGATCCTTATCCTAATTTGCATTTTGATCTTGATCCAGATCGTGATCTCAATCCAAATCCAGATTTTAATGTTAAACCTGATTCTAATTTTGATCTTGATCGTAATACAGAACAGATCCAGACCATAATTCTTACGTTTAAACTGATTCTTGTCCTGAGCATGAGCCTGGTTCTGATCCTAATTCTGATTTATACCCTGAACTTGATACATATCCAGGTCCTTATCCTGATTAATTCGCTGATACAGATCCAGATTGTGATTATACTGCAGATCTTCGTCCCGATTCAGATTTAGAGCCAGATTGAGATTTTCTGAATAATTAGAATCCCGATTCAGATCCTGTTTAAAATAAAATAAATGTGGCAATTACTTTTGTGAAATTATCGAAATATTTTTCCGACATTTCCTTAAACATTGTGTGACATTATTTAAAAACTTTCTCAGATATTTCTAAAGCTACTACCGATCATAATTTGAAGTTCAGGTAAAAATTGTCAGTTTATTCGGTATATATTCCTGAAATATATTGATCTGTAGCGTTTTAATCTGTCAACTCACTGACAAATCAGTTTTAAGCCAGCAAATTTATGTAATTTAAAACAACAAAATGCCCAAATTTTAAAAAAATCACAGAAAAAAAGCATTTTTGATTCTTATGTTATAAATATTGATGTAGAATGAATTAAACATCGTGAATTTGAATCTGGCATCTTAATTTGTCTTACCTCATGTTCAACATCATGTAACAGATTTAGTAAAATCAGTCATTGATAAATTGGTGAAAAGAAAATCTGTATCAATAACAATTACTTATTTTTGGCACAAACAGGGCTAAGAAGAAAAACATTTAAAGTTTGTTGAATTGAGTTTGGCTATTGGTGATTTAAATTCATAAAGCAACTTTGTTGAAGATCATCAAAACTGTCTTCCGAGAAAATTAAACTCATTACATCCAGAAACATTTTTGTTTTTTTTTTGTTTTGTTTTGTACGGGATTTTCATCCTCTGGGATGATTCATCCCTATATAGAAACATTTTTGTCGAATTCAGCAGGAAATAAATTGGGTTTTCTTGCATTTTTTATGCGAAATATGGCTTGAAAAAGCACCGGGGTTCCTATCATTTCATAAAACCAAAATATGGTGAGCAAAACTCAAAACAACGGGTGAGTCATGAGCAGCGGGAATCAAATCTAGAGTTTGTTTTGATTAGGTCGTATGCACCAACATAAACAAAATTGAGTTATTCACTGCAAACGATTGAAAAAAAATGTATTTAACGTTATGGTAAAACTTGGTTTTATTTGATCAATAAATAAATTCTGGAACATGATTTGAATTTAAGATGCATAATGACTTTCTCATTTTCGAGTGTAGCTTGGTTTTAACGACTATTTGCATCGCACTAAATTGCCGTGCATTCAATAAGACGCAAAACAACAGTTCGGCGCAGTTATTTTAGCAACCTTTTGCATTTTTCCAGAAAGTGCTTCGGGAAGTGTACAGAAATGGAAAAATTCAGTCGGAGATCATGATCAATAATGTTCTAGTTATCTTGGAACAATAGAGGGCTGCAGTATGTTAAGGTAAGTTCATTGAATGTTCATTTATGCTGGGAAAAATCTGACCTTAATATTTTTTTTACAGAAGCAGCCAAAATAACTAGCGGTTATTTGGATAAATCTCCTTGAACGATCATCGGAAATATATCAGCAAGTAGCCAGCAATGTTTTGTCGACTCGAACATTCCCGATGGACAAAATTTCAACAGCGATTTTCTCGAAACACGCAATGTGGTTCATACGACCTAATCAAAACAAAATCTAGAAATAATGTTTTGTTTTTCGCGACACTCGCTAAAAAACACGAACAGATGCACGTGGTTTTGTTTATCCATTTGTAAATTTTGTTTTTAGAAAGTTTCCCAGCATACATGAAATCATACCAGGAATGATAATTTAAGTCGTTTACAATGGTGTTGCGAATCGCAATTCCAACTGCACAGTGAAAAGATCGTATAAAATGTCGTCTGACGTCAGGAGATCGGATATGATAGAAAATCTGCCATGTTTGTAAATTTTGAAATTATTTTCCTCTCACACAGGCTTCAAGAGAGAAAACCCAGTAAGCGCGTCCTCTCAGAAATCGACAGAGCATGCAAAAAATTGAGAATTGAGTCACCGAGCTTAGAATAAAACGGTTAACTTCGGCGACACTCCAAGAACGCAAATATTTTCATTCGGTTTGTCCTGCCGAGATACCAGGACAACCGGCAACAAATACGAATGCGTACATGCGAAATCAGTTTGAATCGTACACTCGTACGGTGTGGTCGCATTTTGGCCCCGTGTCCCGTGTGTGCTTTCAATCGTAGCTGTCAACTTCTCAGGCAGGCGAACACGCGTCTCGAAGGGAAACATACAAACACGATTCGGATTGTGTTCGTGTGTTTCTCTGGAGGGCGTGTCTTCGCTTAATTCGTGGCACTCATCCAAGGCACGCGTATGGTGTGTTCCTCTCTAACGATGTGATGATGCAAAATCGCCAGAGAGATCGTTACGATCCCTCTGGCGATTTGAGTTACCTCTCTGCCGATTCATGTTTACTGGGAACCATCGTCATGTTCTCTCTGCAACCAGCAGTGCACCCAGAGGGTTTAAAATCAGATGGGAATTGAGTAATATGGACCAATGGAAAACTGGAAAATATTGTCCCTTGCAACGATTTGCAGACTATGAGAGCAAAATCTTGCGCTCTCTTGCATTGTGCCGATAGGCAGCGTTGCCAGATTGCAAACCGCTCAAATCCGTAGGTTGGACGAAAAACGAAAACTGCACCGATGTTGGCAAAATGAAACTACGAGTAAGGTGTCGAATAGCGCCCAATGGGTGCAGTTTTCGTCGCTTTATAAATAAAAGAAATTTATGTATGTCTGTATGTCCACTTTGGTAGGTAAATCTTGTTTTTTCAACTTTCATACGCATTATAGAATGATGCATATGGAACGTATATCAAAACAGCATAAGCATATAGCTGATAGCTACAAAAATGTAAGCCGGGCTAATGAAGTTAGTCAACGATGAAGGTGTCGGAAGCATCTAAGATTTTTTTCCCAAAAGTGCGTCTTCCGGTTCCTTTGGTCATTCAAAACTCAACCTTGGTCTTGGAAAAAGAAAACAAAGTTGATATGCCTTTACCAGGAGAACAAATATGCACACAGTAACGGGTCACTCTTCAGCACCGTGATATCAGTAAATTCCCGTTACTTATGACTCAGCCAATTTGATTTGATCGGAGTTTTTCCTAGAACTTTTTTGAAAGAAAGTGTGGTGGGCGCGCACACGCCTGTGTGTGTGTGTGTGTGTGTGTGTGTGTGTGTGTGTGTGTGTGTGTGTGTGTGTGTGTGTGTGTGTGTGTGTGTGTGTGTGTGTTCGTGTTTATTTGTTTGTCTTAGGAAGTGTCTTCTTTTAATTTGTTTGGTATGGAAAAAATCACTTCATATATGCCCATTTTTTTGGGAGTTATTAGACATACACTCAAAAAATTCTTTTCATACTGACACCGATCTAACGGTTGATTTTTCTTGTTCATCGTTTTTTTTACATTTTCTCATCAAATATCTCAATCGTCCCACGTTACCAGGTGGCAATGAACCTCTACATCAGACAAACGTCGATCTCCGATAGCTCCTCAAACCATCGAGATGAAGTTGTCACCTCGTTGCAATAATGTGAGAACAATCACATACCATACGTGTTTGGCGCACGCACGTGGAAAACTCTACCCCTTTCTTCCGTCACTTGTGACACGAGTATTTCAGTGAAAATTTCAAACTGTCGGAATCAACTCTCGTACTTTTATTTTCATGGGATAGCTGTTAAGGTATTTACTAGGGCGCCCAGCTGCGCGACAATATGTATTACTTAATCCTCTTCGATCGAGAAAAAAAAACTTCCATTGTGCCCGTTGGAAGTGGAAAGAAGACGCCACAGGTTATAATTAGGGGTGCAACATGTTTACTTTTATTGCGTTTCTATCGTTATCGTCGTCATTAGTAAATACAATAGTTGGGGATATGTGCTGCATAGTTTGCTGCTGCATCGTGTGAGACAACTTTTGCTTTCTAAAACTAATAATAACAGGGAAGGGGTTTTATTTGTTTAATTAAAACAAGCTTTGTGTTAATTAATCAGCGTCTTACATTTGCGCATCATCGTCATTCGAATCGGAGGGGTTGGATTTTTTTTTGCAAATGCAACCACTCACGGCGCGATGAAGAGGCTGACTAATTAAGGTTTTTTTCGCGTTAAAAATTGGGTACAAAACGTCTCCATGGGGCATATTTGTCTACATAAATATACGTATAATAAAACTAATTGACTTTTGTCTGTTCGAAGATCTTTCTCCAGCCGTCTAGCCAAGAAGGTCCTCCGGAAAAAAAATCTCAGAAAGCTAACAAAAACAGATCTAACATTGGGACGCCCAGAGGAGTCCGAATAAATAGAAAATTTAAAATAAAAATAAATAACCTCAATTCAATAAATAAGAAAATAAATACAGTGCTCTATCCGCAAAGACTAATTGGTTTGGCTGTCGAAAATGAAGCTATCTCTATGTAGTGTAGAGTCTCCTCCAAGGTATTTTGTTAGGTTTTTGCTGTTGTCTGTTAATTAAACGGGAGGTCCCTTTTTCTTTATTCGGCATCGACTTTTGTGGCGTTCTGGAGCGATCGGTATTCGGGATCACGGTAGTGAGATTGTAGCGTCGGTCGGACCTTCCATTTGTTGTAGGAATTCGAGGACGACTGCTGGTAGCTGGCCGGCTGAGTCCGGGTTGGTTTGCTTGGGGTGTACGACTCTGGGGGCATGCACAGCATTCCGTACACGTTGATTCCGGGCAGTCCGGCGTACGTGGGCTGGTCATGGGCCAGGGGACCCTCTGCGAAAATAGTAACAAAGAGACAACAAGTTATAGATTAAAAAATTTAGAATAGAATAAAATAATAAAAGTTACAATGAATCCTATGAATATAAAATATCTTTTATCCGACTTTTTTAAAATAATTTTGGTGCCAAGTAGTCCGAAAAAACGGCGTTTTGTCGTAGAACTACGTCAGGAAAGCTTTCCAATTAAAGGACATCTCTTCCGAAGAATATTTTGGATCGATGGTGTATTGGTACACCAATACCAATTAAGCGCAAATACGAATTTGTGCTTGGAAAGTTATAAATTTAACGGCCGTGAACATAATTAAGGCATGAAATTTCTCAGTGTCACGCTTAGCACAATGAACGTTTCAAGCATACGAGGGTAGCTGGAGTAATTAGGGTAACGCACCTATTTTGGACCGCTTTGGGAAGTGGCTATGTTATTTTCTGTATTAAAAAAGAACATGTTACAATTTTTGACTGCTTTATCCGTTCATTACGAAGACCAAGGCTTTTTCAATCAAAACATATCGTCGTTTGTTGCAATATAACAAGATTTAAGCCTAAAAAGTCGTTTCTTCGATTATTACTCTTGGCGGTATTTTGGACCACCCTTGAACTAAATAAGTTTTTTTTTCTAAATTTTGCTATATTCACGACAGCGATTGATGCACAATTTTGCGAACATTTCAGTTAATCTTTTTCTTTGTTTTTCTTGTAGTCAAGTTTGGTTTGTTCACGTTCATTCATTCCTGAACTAACTTTCATCAACTTTTCCCCAGCCTCTATTTAGGTTAACTATTGTTGAATATTTCTTTCTGCAACCTCTTTTCCTAGAACTTCTTATTCTTTAAAACAATAATTTTCGAAATGATTAGAGTAAACACAGAAATACTCCTCTGTCATATTGTATGTTTCAAATGTTTTTAAAATCCCGACAGCACACTGCAAACTCGACGAAATTTGTCCTGCAGTGATAAATACTGGACAATTGTCTTTGATCGATACTACACCGATCAGGAAATCTGAATTGTTTCTGTTTGTAATATGTGTCCTCTATGTTCACTTGACACTGTAATCAATTTGTTCGAAAACATCAATATCTGTACATGTACCCTAGAATAACATTAACTCTCTCGCAACACTAAACATAACGCCGTGAGAGTTCTCACATAATAGTGTAGTAAGCCATTTTAGATATAAGTTAGAATGGAATATAACGTTGAATTGAACGCACGGATTTCACTACTTTCCCAATAAATCATAAATAAAGAATAAAGAATAAAGAATTTTTTTACACGAATTTTAAATATAGATACAGTAGCTGCAGCATCAGCGCTGAGAAACCATTCAAATCTAGTTCCTCTTCTTCAATCAATTCACAATCCAATTCATCTCCACAGGTTAGAATAGCCAAGCATTTCTGTTCACTTTTTGCCACAATTTAAGTGGAGCGGACTTTCCTGAGTGTTGCAGTGGAAGTGTTCTTGTGAACTTTCTTATGCTCATAAAGTTTACGTGGTATGATTTTATTGAATTGAGGATAAAATTATTTGTTAATGTTTTGCCTTTTTTTTGTAACAATATGTGATGTCACGTTCAAGCTGACCCCCCCTTCCCCTTATGTAACAAATTGTCACAAAAATCGAAACCCCCTCTCCCCCCCTAACGCGTGACATCATTTATGGACGGCCCCCGAGAGACGTTAAGAAATCCGAACCCCCCATCGGCCGAGCCCGAACAGGCTTATCTTTAGGATCAATTTTTAGAACACAATCTTCAGGCGACCCAATGATAAGTTGAGAAAGTCTGACATCATCACGAAGTCGTGACAACAATTTTTCCATTTTGACTTCCAAAATCTTAATGCATTTGGTTTTGCTTCAGTTCTGTAGAATACATAGATTCAAACAAGATAAGAATGTGCGAGAATTATTCGATCTTTTTAAACATCTGAAAGTATTTTTTTTTTCACTGAAAACTTCACAAAGTTTAGTTTTATCTTTGAAACAACTATTGATTTAAAAACATGATCGTTGGGGTAGATTTTTTGATTTTTTTTCCATATGTTGCATAGCCACAGGGACTAATTTTTAGTACTTTTTCACTTGAAATTTTAAACATTTCAAATTTTTTTTCCTAAGTTTTGATACACATTAACATTATCTCAGAGCTATAGTTGAATATATTTTTTTTTGGGAAAGTTGTTCTACTATGAAATTGAGATACTGTAACCGTTTCAAAAATTAAACTCGTCACATATTTGTCGTTTTTTTTCCAACCCCTAATTAAGACGGTGTTTATATTTCGTCTCTTCTACCAAACCAAGTTTTTTTTTCTCGAAAATCAATCCTGAATGGTTGTAATTTTTAGACCAAACTGTCATTTATTTTTTAATGAAGCATCAAAAATAATGACTGAATAAAAAATTGGTGCATTCCCAAATTTTCTTATGTTTTTAAGCTTCTTTAAGCTGTAGCTTTTGACAACTGCTTATCAAACTTCCATTAATGTAGATTGTAATATAAACGTTGTTTTAAGCATAATGCATAAAAAGTATGTGAAAACAAAGATGGGCTTGGTTTTATGACAATTTAAGTGAACCCCGTCTAAAGGCGGGTTTGGGCTTTAGCGAGTTGATTAAATAAAATAACGCCAAAATTTTAAATTTTATTTATTATAAGCGATTGAAATAGTATGCATAATACTTTTCATATCGTCGTACAATGTTTATTACGTTCATGAACATTGACCAGCTAGTTCAATACTCAGGATATGTTGGGTGGTCCAAAATAAGTCCCTAGGGAATGAAGAAGGACCTATTTTCGACATGGGTCAAATTGCCATTAAAACAAGTTTTTTTTATTCTTCGAGCTTGCAAACTAGTTTTGTGTTCAATTCTTCAAGCATCCATTTTTTTAAATTATGACTTTCATTAAAAGTAGACGCAATATTAAAATATTAATTTGAGGAATGTAATAATTCAAATGTAGGTATAAAATAAACGCTTTTTTCTAGAAATATTTGTTTTTTTTTTTTTCATTTAAAAGCTAAACAGCCTTTAACCGAGCTTCGACAATAAAATTTTAAAGTTTCGATAAGAACTAAAATCTTGAGCTGAGTAAAATGCTGTAGATGCTTAATTCAAGGTCAGTAAGCTCCCAAGTGTCC
This sequence comes from Uranotaenia lowii, assembly GCF_029784155.1. Taxonomy (NCBI): domain Eukaryota; kingdom Metazoa; phylum Arthropoda; class Insecta; order Diptera; family Culicidae; genus Uranotaenia; species Uranotaenia lowii. The sequence continues at coordinate 286,151,047 of NC_073693.1, read as the reverse complement.
GTTCTATGAAACTTTCGATTACTTGAGCATTTGATAAAAGTTTAGGTTTTTCTCAAATGTACAGGGGTAAAAACGCTATCGTCAAATGTATAGAGGTAAAAACACTAAGTCGGTCTCGGTGATATTAAATAGTGGCAAGGTAGCACTAATAATGAAAAGCAGTCTTTAGGATAGTGCAGTTGTCAACATTCTGCACGAATATGAATCTCAAAATCTCCGGAATAAAAAGAATAAATAATTACAAAATATCGAAAGATCGGATCGGATTAAAAAAAAAATTAATCAATTTTTTCAAGGCTAAAGAATCGATCCAAAAAATCAAAAATTTGAGTTCAAAAGATCGATCTCGCAAAGATCAAGTAGTAAAATACACAGCTCAAACACTTCGTAGGATCCAAAAAAACCTTCAAATTTGTTGCTTTGGTTAACAGAAAACAGAATAAAATTCCAATTTTTTCAACCAGTTTTTTTCCTTGCTGGAATGCTGCCCAAAACATAAGTTTCATAAATTAAGCTTGCAAATATCTTCAACATTTATTTTAAACTACTAAAATACTTAGGTGTGTTTTCAATGCCAAGAAAAACACCAGTTCTTGAAACTCGTTTTACCGTTTAGTATAGTTATCAATATATTTTCAAAAAAATGTTTGAAATACTAGCAGAAGACCTAAAACTTGTTTCTACTTTCTATCTAAGAGATCTCTGAAGGTAAAAGCCACAGTAAAGTAAGTTTTAAATTCATCACAAATTTTCACCTTTTCATTTTTACATTTTTTTCTTTTTTTTTCTTTTTTTATAGGAATTTACATTTTTCCTATTTACAAAACGTCAAAAATTAATCTGGCATCCCGAATACCCTGCGCACACGCCCCGCCCCTCGCTCAAAGATGTGTAGCACGCAGGGTTGCCAACATTTTTTTTCTCAAAAAATCAGGAAACCGTGACTATAAAAATCAGGCTTCAATAAAAAAGCCGAACTAATGACTTTTTTGTCTTTATTATAAAAAGGTTGAGTTATCGATCAAGGTGATATCAATAATTATGAGTGCTACACCAAAAAATATTTAAAGGAGGTAGTGCCGAGGCAGCCTTGCTTTAGTATTAGTACCGCCTGTGACGTCACTGTTGCCAATAATCTGTGAATTTATATGGAAATTTTTCCTTCTTTGTTAGCAATTAAAAAAATTTGAAGATTTTTTCAACTTTGAAGGCACACAATTCTAGAAATATTATTGTTCTTCAAGACTGATACTAAAAAAGTTTAATGTAGTAGTTGTTTTGCTTTAATTCAGACGATTGAAGTTGCTGAGGTATCCTAACTCAAATTGACAAAACTTGATAATTAGTTCAAAATTTTGCTTATAAATGTTGAAATCAGTTAGGTTTGAATCGTTGATAAAATAAAAAAAAATCAAAAATAGTATTTTTCGAATCCAACCACAATCTTTTATTGGAATTTAGTAAACCAAAGTTGCAATGGTTTTACCCCAAGGTTAATTGTTCTAAACTAGAAATTCATATGGTACACCATGTTAGATTCATATCTAATTCATGAGGTGCACTGCCATAAACTACCAATCAGACCTTTTGAAAGGGGAAAATTATTATTTTTGCTCGTTTCACATACACACTACGAAAAAAATCTGTAAAATTACATCACATGTGATGTAAATAAAAAGAAGCATCATATATGACGGAATATTCAGTGCTAGTTGGAAATTACACGCCAGTGAAATTTTATTACGTGTAAAATAAAAATAATGTAGAATTTTGCAACGTGTAAAATAAAAATGATGTAAATTTTAATCTCACTGAATAGTGAAAGAGAAACTTTCCAATTGGAGTTTGTTTTGTTTTATTTTTTGTTTATCTGATTCAATAATGGAATGTTCTCATCTCTGCATGAAAATGAAACCTTTTTATAACTTATTTAATTTATTTTATTTAGCAACAAACATTTTTTTAGCACACATTTTTTTTATTAGGATTCACTTCACCCTCTCATTCTCTTCCCAGGATCCTAAGTTGAGTAACGTGGAGCCTGCTTCACGAAGATCTTCGGGAACCTCACTCGCGGGAAAACTGCTTAAAACAAATACTTTGGTGCACGACTTGACTTATTGACGCTTTGTTTACATTTGTCTATGGTCCTGTTCTTGACAGTTTATAATTTTATATGACATTGTCATGTTCAGTGCATGTAATATTGATATAAACACAAATTCAATGTCGTCATCACATTCCATGACGTGTAATTTTAAGAAATTTCTTATTCAGTGTTGTTAAGAATTGTGTGTGACCAAAAACATTTGTAAAATTACATCACATATGATGTAACTAAAAAGAAGCACCACATTTGATGGAATTTTCAGAGCGAGTTGACTATTTCACGTCTATGAATTTCAACAGACGTGTAAATTTTGAAAGACATGTAAATATTTAAGACGCTTTTAACATCAAATTTTTTATACATTAAACGAAAATATTTTGTGAAATTGGTAGATGGACATCTACCTATACCATCTTTTTAACGAAACATGATTCATCGATTATTTCCTTTGACCTTGAATATCATAAAAACCAGTGATTGAAGCTGAATTTTGTCGGAGTATCATATTTGAATAACGTTACAAGGTTTACAACAGTATAAATTTTGAACAAGTTGTCAAATTGTTCAGTTTGTACGGTTGAGAAAGTAGTGATAGCGATTTGAAGTGAATAGTGTTAAATTAACACTCTAGATCCTTAAAGGGACTCCAAAGTTGCCGAGATTACTGAAAAGTCTATAATTTCACAGAATTTTGAGCAAATTTTCATCACAGAACACAGAGTTTTGGAAATATTTACAGATTTCACAGATTTTTAAACTTTTGTGCGTATTTAGAAAATTTAAATTTTTCTGACATCATAAATTTCAGATTTGCAACTTTGTTTAGGTAAAACAGTACAACATTTGTAGTGTTTATTGGATCTTCTCAAAAAACTGTAAAAAAAGATTTAATTTTTCATGACTTTTAAAAGAATATATGCTATTTCCAGCACAGAAAACCATCACAGAATTTTTGGGTTAAATGACAGAAAATCAGAATTTTTATTCGCAAAAAAACAGTTTTTTCGGCAACCTTTAAAGGGACTTTTTTGTATAAGCTTTTAGGGAGCGTTTCATAAATTAATTGGAGGTCCTAGAAGATGGTTTAAATATTTGGATGCGTCTGAAAAAAAGTTACAAGCCTCCAAACTTCCAATAATATCATATTTACACTATAGGACGGATGAAGGTTAAAATGTACATTATTTTGGTTATTGAAATATATAATGTTCCGTGTAAATTTGAAAATCAGGCAAAGTCAGGATTATTTCCAAAAATCAGGAAAAATGGAGGCCTATTAAGTTATCAGGATGGACCCTGAAACATCAGACAAATCTGAAAAAATTAGTCACATTGGTTTGCACGCAACACTTCGACGATTTTCGGTAGTTGTTCGTCAATTTTTGATCAGTATAGGCGTACGCGTATGTTATGCCAATATTAATCGGGCTGGCTGGCTGATTCGGAAATAGATTTTCAATACTTCTGGCTAAACATTTCTCACGACACACGGATTTATTACCAGAAATACAGCGACAAAGACGATATATTAAGATTCTACGTTAAACTTGCGGTCGTGAATGGTAGATTACCTCTTGAACTCTTTTTTTTTTTCAAACAAACACCACAACTGTCTTCGTTCAATTGATCAAATTTCGCTATCTTAGCTAGATTTTAGCATTTATGAAGAAGTACGATGACGTACTTGAGTACGAAGTATTTACTTTTAGAGGTCAGTTCAATGTTAAGGAAGAAGTTTGTGGTCAAATTCATAGGCAGGTTGTCTGAAGAGCCATTGTGATCGCAAAATTGCTGAACATTTCGGATTAAAAAGCGTCCTACTATTTTATACTCACCCAATCGGTAGTGCGCGGGACACTTGCAGATCACCAGGTAGTGCGACTTTCCGGTTCGGGTGTTCTGCAGCGCCAGAATGGACCAATCCTTGGGCGCACGGCATTCCCGCAGTTCGTTGGTATTTTCGCAAGTTTTCGCCAGGGTAACGGCCTTCCGCTGGGCATTTCCGATCAGCTTGATCGTGTGGTTGTCATCTTCGTTCAGACTCGCCGAACAGGGATCACGGTATCTGGAATGAAGGAAACGAGAAAGAAACTATTTTAACAACTTGATTCCTGGTTTTGATGTTGAGGAGAAAAACTTGACGTAATAACAATAGTTATTTACACAGCAGTGTTTAAGCTGGGTGGGTGCATTCGGAAAGAAAATGATAATGCTGTTGTTGCGCTTTTTTCTACATAATTCCCAACACGGATCAACGCGTGTTGCAATCATACTCGATAAATGGTTGAAATGTAAATAATGCTGATCGGAGGCCGGAGCTCAATGTTGGTTGGTAATTTAAGCACCTGTAAAGAATTGTGTGCAACTCGCAACACCTGTTGCATTAATGAATGAGTAAAGTGTGGGTTGGAACATCCATCATTTCCTACGAAACATGTTCGAGCCAAATACCAACGAATTATTTGACACCTGAATGAAAAGCTTCGGAAGAAAAAAATAAATTTCTGCTCAACTAACATCTAGATTTTCATAAAGTGAAAATACTTTTTATATTAATTTTCATTGAAATAAACCAGCGGTCAGTATATAATTTTGACTAAAATTTTTATGTTTTAATAATGTTGGTCAATTGTTCATAATAACTGACACATTTTTAATCGATTTGTCAAAATTTGGTCTAAGTTAATTTTGGTTTAACTTTCATCCGTCCCTGAAATTTTTAACCGTTTCAGTCCCTGGAGTATCAATTTGACACTCCTAACTAAAACCAATATATCTCTCTTGTTTCCAAGCGATTTAAATTTTAAAAAAATTTAAATTTCACAAAAAAAATTCTTTGGGAAAAAATCATTAGATCAGCTACGGAATACTCAAAAGAAATTTCACTTTGTATCCAAGCAAACTGAAGTTAGAAACTATACGTTGCACATTAGACTGCCCCAAATGACCCGACTTTTGAAAAAGTTATACGCTGCAGGCTAAAATTGATCCTGGGCCTAGTACAAGATCTCATGCCAAATTTGGGCCAGATCGGATCACAGGAAGGGGTCGCTCAACGAGTCTTTGTTCGAGAGGAACATGAAAAACCAGTTTTTCGTAGATAACTTTTGTCTCCTTCGACCGATTTCTTTCAAAAATAGGTTTTCCCAAAGCCTAAATTATGACAAATATTTCATCCGAAGGTTGCATTTCAATTAGAGTTAAGATAAAAAAGTTATTAAGCTCCAAAAATTGGCTAACTTTTTTAAGGGTGATATTCATCACTGTTTTAATGAGGCGACTCAATGTCCGACCAGAACACTCAATGTGAAATGCATGCCGTTTCGTCAAATAATGACCGAATTGTTGTTGTGCTCGATTGCAATTTTTAATTTTTTCTAAAGTTTGAGTTTGGATGATATACACTTGTTAGTTCGGAAAGAAGTAAGGGCGGAAAAATGCTTGAAAATTTAAAAAAAATTTGCATAACCACAGGGGCTTAGTAACATGACTGGACGATTTGTGATGCCAATAAAAAGATAATTTTTTTAAAAAAAAACAGGTCCATTTACAGTCTTTTCACGTTTTTCTATAATTTTAGGTGTAGTTAAAACTAAGTACATCATTTGGTTTAGAGTGTTTTTTATTACAAAAAATAATGAGGTTGACACGTGAAGTTATTTTCTAGTAGGAAAATTATTATATTTCAAAAACTTTTTTTTTATTCATAGAATAACTAACAAAATTCAAATTATATGCACAACATTTCAGATCAAATTATTTTTTGTTAGAGATTTGATTTTTTTTCGATGTGCTTTTGGGCCAGTTCGGATCACGGGAAGGGGTCGCTCAACGAGCCTGAAGTTTGTTTGGGATTTTGAGACATTTTGCTCAGAAGAAACGTGAAAAACCTGCTTTTCATCATTAACTTTGGTTCCCGTTGGCTGGTTCCTTTCAAAAACGGTTGTTCTTAAAGGATAGTATTCATCAATGTTAATGAATCGGGCGATCGAACATATTGACGCTTCATTAACAGTATTGAATACCATTGTAAAAGAGTTAGCCCATTTTTGAAGCCTAATAACTTTTGAATCTTACCCGAAGAAAGAAATTGGCCGAAGGAAACCAAAGTTGTTGCTGAAAACTGTTTTTTTATTTGGCATCATAAATCATCCAGTCATGTTCCTAAGCCCCTGTGGTTATGCAATTTTTTTTTAAATTGTCAAGTATTTTTCCGCCTTTACTTCTTCCGAACTAACAAGTGTATATCATCCAAACTCAAATTTTAGAAAAACATTAAAATTGCAATCGAGCACAACAACAATGGTTAAAATCGGTCATTATTTGACGAAACGGCAGGCATTTCACATTGAGTGTTCTGGTCGGACATTTAGTCGCCTCATTAAAACAGTGATGAATACCACCCTTAAAAATGTTAGCCAATTTTTGGAGCTTAATAACTTTTTTATCTTAACTCTAATTAAAATGCAACCTTCGGATGAAATATTTGTCATAATTTAGGCTTTAGGAAAACCTGTTTTTGAAAGAAATCGGTCGAAGGAGACAAAAGTTATCGACGAAAAACTGGTTTTTCATGTTCCTCTCGAACAAAATGTCTCAATATCCCATACAAACTTCAGGCTCGTTGAGCGACCCCTTCCCGTGATCCGATCTGGCCCAAATTTGGCATGAGATCTTGTACTAGGCCCAGGATCAATTTTAGCCTGCAGCGTATAACATTTTTCATGTTTTAAATTTCCCTTACAAATTTGGGGCAGTCCATTGCACATATGAAAATGTTTTTTTTTAACTTTTTAAGATCATGACCACAAAAAATGTAAAAAACCGTATATTTCAATCAATGATTCGTCAAAATTGTTTAAGTTACACCAAATAAATTTTGAGAAGAGGATAGTAGAGGATAGTAAATACGAAACACAGAATTTTTGAAGAATTTTCAAAGGTAGCTGTTTTTTAAAGTTTTTGTCAATTTGCAATTTTTTCAGATTTTGTTGCACTAAAATAGAGTAGAAACACTAGTTATTGAACAAGTACCAGATATTGAACACTAGTAAAACATAAACCAATCAAAACACTCATATACAGTATAAAAATTTATTAAAATTTGTTGTGTCACTGTTGAAGCATTTTCTACCTCTGTTCAAATTTTTGTCAAGAATATCGGACTCTCAAGCCACAGTCTCCGGAAGTATGCAGAATATGTGTTCACATTTTAGCTTGGTTTTTTGACTTGATGAAGAAAACAGCCTTTTTTTGATTGGGAGAAAAATTGGATTAAAGACAAACAAAATTCTAAGAAAATGTTATGTGTGTTTTCAACCAAGTCTTTTTAACTGATTTCTGGAAGAGTAACAGCCTTTATTACTATCAGAAGTCATTTTGACAAAATTTAAACATCAGATGGCTTAAAAACTGATGAAAATGAAATAATGTTGATTTTAGTAAGATATTCATTTAAACTCATAGGTTAAACACCATAACAAGACATCGTCGAATTTTGAGAAGAATGTTTCTTTATTCCAAAACATTATGGCGCATCTAATAAAATAAAAATGGTCATGACTTTGTGTGCATTAGAGAGTGTGATGTTTGAACTCCAAATTCAAATATTTTTCGCAAACAATATGTTGTTCTGGCTAATAAAACGAAAGTTTAGAACAAGGTGTATGGCGAGCATCAGTCCAAATCGCTTAACAAACGGGCGAGCATCCGAAGGTCTACGGCACTTGGCACTTCCGTCAAACGGGGCATTATGAAACAGTATGGTTAGATGCAACATTTGTATGAAACAACACTTATTCAATTTTTATTTCAATACTAGCTGACCCTGTGTGCTCTGCTACCCGAACAGGAGAGCATATCAAGATTGTTACACAAACCCATCTCAACGAGATATTATTAACTTATTCAGAAATAGCTTGATATCAAAATCTTCGTTTTGGTCGTTTCGAAAAAAACGATTATATCTCTTTTGATACATTCAGTTGTTTTTTTTTCTGCCGGGTAAGCAAATGCTTCGAAAACTTTTATTGGAAATTTGAAGGTCTCATTCCAATGCACCAAGCATGGTTTTGTGATAGCGTGCGTGCCTCTCAACGTGGAGGTCGAGGTATGAATCTCCTGGCTTGGTACCCAATCTTTTCAAGAATTGTTCAAGTTGGAAAAAATTTCTGAAAGTTTGAGTACAAGTCAGGAGGTAGTTCAACATTGCATTCAAGTGAATGCGCAGTGTTCGGCACGAAAGCGCTAATCCGCTATTCGCTAGTTAGTCCACTTACTTTTTGTTAGCGGTTTAATTTTGCCGCTAAGTTTGGATTGATTTAGCGAATTGAAAAGTTCCGCTATTTTTGATTCCGCTTATTGAAGATTGCTAACTCCCATATATTTGTATCAATCTCTCGCATTCTTAGTGATAGAATAAACTTTTTTCCGTTAACCAAGTCAAAGTGACATTGTGCATTGTGGTAGGTAGTGCAATTGGATTCATTGGAGGAATGCGTACTAGAGTTAGAGAAAAGATGTATTCAGTATCATTTTGCTCTCTTTAAGCATATTTTTAGCAACTTTTACAGAAGAAGATAACAATAAAAGGTGTTGAACAATATAAAACTATTTTCAACATCTTTTCATCAGCATTTGTTTTCAAGTGGATGAGCTATTTACTTTTCACAATACAGTTTTTCAGAGATTTTACAGATCAGGTCATACAAAAATAAGATAAAATCACTATTGTAGCCTTCGTTTTAAGTTCAAATAGATATTGTAAATATGTTCACGTTTGACAATGTAGTAGACACGTTTGACGTTTAGTAGAATTGTTCCATCAAGTAGGCTCACAACACATAATAGAAAGGAAAAGTCTTAAATTCTCATTACCATAAACTTTTCTATGACCAATTTTTCCCCATTTGCTTAAAATATTATCTAGTTATGCAAAAAACTTCCCTTCTTCTCTATTTATCCCCCCACTTGAAGGCTTCCGAATAAGCATAGAAACATTTATCCATCTCAAAAACCCTCCTCTTTTAAAGTTGGTTGCTTTCGTATGAATAAATCAAGAGATATGCAGCAAAAATGTATGAGACTTCCGTCTCCTCTTCCTATCTCACTTAACAGGAGAAGGGAAGGGCCCCCGAATAATTATAGAAACATTACTCGTACCAACATACAATCCCATACCAAATTCAGAGCCTTTCGTCTGATCAACTTTCGACATCTTAAAAAAAACTGTGCCAAAATTCTCCCCTTTATATTTCACAAATGAAAGGTGGGAAGAGCTTCTAACCATCTTAGGAACATTTCGTTCACCCAAATACCCTCGAATGCTAAATTTAATTCCCCTCGCTTGATCAGTTATCGAGTATTGCAAAAACGGGACGAATCATCTCCGAAAAACAAGATTATTAAAAAAATATGTATAAACCCCGTTCCCTCTTTTTATCCTCCAAATGCAAATCGGAAGGAGTTTGAAAACATTCATAGAACCTTTTCCCATATCCAAATAATCTTCCCAAAACAATTTTGATTCATTTGCTCGAATAGTTATCGAATTTTGCAATTAAAATTGTATGGATGCCCCCTCCTCCCTTTTTTAGGAATAGGAATATTAATGTGAACATTCTTTTCATGTGTTCTTCTAAAAATAGACAGTTCCAATATTTTGTACAGTTACGCCGGAACAAATATCAATTTCTTGTTTTGTCACCCCTTCCCCCCTTCGAAATTTCCAAAAAACCCGAAATGGGAAATAAATAAAGTATTTTATGGAAATTTCGATAAATTTATCATATATCCGAAAGATTACAAAAGCAAAAAAAAAGTTGTGGAAGATTCGAGTTTTATCACCATTAATATTCTTGGTTTTATTGAATTTTTCGATAAAAATTTACTTGATTTATAGATTTTGTGCAATGATATAGTATGCAATTTTGTTTCATACAAGCTTTCGTGCAATTTCTTCCAATTTATTAGCTTTTTGCATTATTATTTATTATCCCCCCCTCGCGATGTTCCAACTCCGAGTGACAAAATAAGGATTTGAAATTTGTTCCAGCCTTATTTATAACCAAAAATGTGACGAGTCAACAACAAATAAAAAAAAACACACGGATAGTGGGTTAACCTTAAAAGTTGCAGACAACAATAAAATATTAATTCGTTTTCCAAAGTAAAAATGTTGGATGATTTTCTAAAATTTGTTAAACTGTAATAGATATTTCTAGACCTCTCGGCATCATTATATGATTATACGATCGATATTATATGAGTCACAATCAAACCATATTTTTGAGAGAATTGGCTTGAAAACAGTTGAGTTATCAAAGTTACCGAAGCATGAAATCGCGTTTAAGGTTTGATATGAAGGTTTGAAGATTCTTACTGAATTGGATGCTCATTAGACTGAGTCGATTTGGAGTCATTTTGGAATTTCTCATACCCTGGGGTCCAAAAAGCTTCAACTTGGTCCAAAACTCATCCATGATTTTTTGCAGAATTTTTGAGTAACGTTTACATGAGTAAATTTGAACTTTTAGCAATACCTCGCTAGGCACCAAGCAGTGATGTCAATTGATTTTATTGTTTATCAATGCGAAAAGACATACCCCTGTTAAACAGCTAATAACTTTTTTGCCTGATAATATATAAAGTTACGGTCTTCTACAAAGTTGTTCAGCAAAAAATTTCCTTAAGGAATTTTATAAATTGGCACAAAAGCTATCAGCTGGCTTGGTTCCACAGAAGAAACAAAAATGATGTTGATTTTTCAGTGCAAAATATTCAATTTTCCCATACAAACATAAAAGTTCAAATTTACTCATGTAAATGTTACTTAAAAATTCTACAAAAAATCATGGATGAGTTTTGGACCAAGACGAAGCTTTTTAGACCCCAGGGTTTGAGAAAATCAAAAATGACCCCAAATCGACTCAGTCTAATGCTCATGCTTTATAGTCCATTTTACAAAAAGTGTTTTAAGACTTTAATGGTTAAAAAACAAACCAAACCAAACGAATTAAAAAGGAGATCAAAGCTACCTCAGTTTACGGAAGGTAACCAATAATTTTAAGATATTGATAACAATCTCTATAGCTTACATTCGATACTGCTTTACCACTTTTGCCAGTTATTTCCAAACAGCAATTGACATTCCCTACAAGTTCTATATTGAATCACAGTGTGAATAATGTCCCAAGTAACAATTTTAGCTTTATTATGGTCAGCAAAATGTCGTTTGGACCATAGCATTAATCTTCATAAAAAGCTAAAGTACATTCTATAACATCACCTGGACTCTAATAAAGCCAAAATTAGGCTATTTGGCCCTATCCTAGGAACGTCATCATGACCAATCATTGTTAGTCATCAATATTGGTCACCAAAGCTTTTAAAAAGCTATTATAAAACATGTTAGAAATTTTTGTTTTTTTCGGTTCTGTCAGTTCTCGGAGTTTTTTTTTTATTTTTTCCAGCAACCGTAATGGTTGATGAATGATGATTGCATTATTCAGATATGAATCTGGTAAAATTAATAGCTAAAAACCAATGTTTTACCCATATAATGAGCGTCTTTTCTACTGCCAGTCAAGATTTCAGGTAAAATGTATATGAAATAGTATCTTAAAATAAATGCGCCTCGTCAAATCTGATGGTCAATCATGATGGGATTGATGGAAAAAAGGCCTGAAAAAATATTTTCCAATGCTGGCATTGTGAATCCATCAACATGGCGTCATTTTGTACCCTTCGATATTGCAACCAACATGGCGTGAGTCAATTCATAGTTTTATTATGGTTTAATGATGACCCCAAAAAAAGCTACGATTTGACGTTTCTCCCGCAAACAAACCAATTACACGCTAAGGTTGAGTTCCTCATTTCTGAGTTGTTAATCATTAGTACAGTAAATGAGGACAGACTTTTTGAATGAAAAGGGATTGGTTTTCAATGACCCGTGGAATAAATCATGAGTTGAAGTCAAATTTCGCCATCTTGAAATCCAAGATGGTGGATTCCGCTGAACTTTAAAATGGTGTAAATGACTTGAAATCGCATGAAACCCCAACAAATGGGTATCGGGTGAAAGTGCTAAACGAGTAGAAGTCGAATTTCGCTATCCGACGCCATCTTGAAATCCAAGATGGCGGCATCCGCTCAACTTTTAATGCTTAATGCTGACAAAAAGTCGCATTAAACCACCACTATACGAGTATTGAATGAAAAGGCTAAGCTAGAAGATGTCGATTTTTTTTTTCCGACGCCATCTTGGAATCCAAGATGGCAGCTTCCACTGAATTTAAAATGCTGTTAATCAATGAAAATCGCTTGAACATAACTTTTTTTCACGTAATACTACATTAAAACTTCTATTTTAAAACAATTTAGATCATTTTAAATCACTTTTATTATTTTTTCATTATGTTTCTAATGCATTTAGAACTTTTCTTGTTTTGTTTATAGTTTTTGATTGTTTTTGCCATTTATGTAATTCTTTTATTCCTATCATGCTATTATGTCTAAATTGTATTGGTCTTATTCTAGCGAAAACTATAAGGTTATGTTGTTTCTGTTAACCGTCTGATTTTGGCACATGTGCCAAATTCGATGTTTCCAAAATCGAATGTTGCCAAAAACGAACGGGTTCTGTATTGTGGTAGTTTTTGTGGGATTTTCAGTCACTTACAGATTTTCAGAGAAACGCGAAAAGAGATATTTGACTTCTATCATTTAGCCTTAGCACCCAATACAATATATTTGAAAGTTTCATGCTATTTTCATCCATTTACAGTATTTTTAAGTTCAGCTGAAGCCACCATCCTGGATTTCAAGACTGCGTCAGAATGCAAAAATAAACTTTTTATAGCTTATCCCAATTGACAAATATCCATATTTCGGAGGTTTCATGCGATATTCAATGATTTAGAGCATTTTTTAAGTTTATAGAAAGCTGCCATCTTGGATTTCAAGATGGCGTAAGATAGCAATATTCGACTTCTACTCGTAAACCCGTTCACCCACTACCAATTTGGGTTTCATGTCATTTTAAGTCATTCACTACATTTTAAAGTTTAGCGGAAGCCGCCATCTTGGATTTCAAGATGGCGTAAGATAGCGTAATTCAACTTCTACCGGTTGATTTCTTTTAACTTATACCCCTATAATATAGGTTTTATGCGATTTTCAGTCATTTACAGTATTTTTAAGTTGAGTGGTAGCCGCCATCTTGGATTTAAGATGGCGACGGGCAACGAAATTTGACTTCTACTCGTTTATTACTTTCACCTTATAACCATATTGTGAAGGTTTCACGATATTTTCAGTAATTTACAGCTTTGAAAATAAAAGAGGAAGCCGCCATCTTGAATTAATGATGGCGTCAAGCTTTTTTTCCCTACTATTTGGGCCCTTTCACTCAATACTCATATTGTAAAGATATTCATACCACTTTCGATGATTTCAAGTTTTCAAAGATGTATTTTTTTAATTTAAACTCAAAACCAACACGCATAACTTACCAAAAATGTGTAAAAATGGGAGTTCCAATTCAAATATGTGCTATCTAATCTGAGCGTGTCCTGTTTTGACATTTTGATCGAGAACTGTCACTAAGTTTTATGGCGGTTTAATAATCAGGCACTGAGTGCTATTATAGAACATGCAAAAAAAAGCTTGGAGCAAACTTCTAAGTTTGTGTTTTATTATAGTTTTAAAAAAGCATTCATAACTCTTTCAAAATAACTAAAACAGTATGTTTAATAAAAGTTTTATTAGCGTTTTCAAAACCATCTGCAAACATATGGTCGAAAAAAAATATAAGCATTCTGCATGACCATAATAAAACCGTCATAAAACGAGCTGCACAAAAAAATGCCATAATTAAACCATAATAAAACTTCCTAATGCTAGTTGGCATAATCTGTGTTACTTGGGGTAGTTTCCTCTTTTGAAACATCGGAAACCAAATCAAACGATTCGGTCTTAAATGTGCAGAATTTTTTTCCACAATTGATTACTCTTTCAATGAGTAAAATTTTTGCCATTGATTGGTTTGACCCAGTTTGATCTTCAATTGCACAATGCTCGCAATACATATGTGGGGATGCTGCCCATTAGTTATCTGTTCCAGATGATCCCGATCATCATCAAACTCACGAAACATATGTCTACACACAAGAAAGAGTTTGCGGGAACAGTGTATAATTTATGCACAATCCGACAAACACCCAGGGAACACACCATGGCTACACATTACAATCATCTGGTATAGGTACTCAGAGTCTCACAGTCAATTCGCAGGAGTTTTTCCGCATGTTACGATCAGGCCATCGGGTTCCACTTATAATGTCGGAGATGATATGCTAATAAAGTGGCCACCACGTAACGAACTCCCGGTGCTTTGTGTGGTAATGATAAAGACGGTTAAATAATGTTGATTCAGGTCGTTTTTTTCTTTCGAGCGGGAAGCTCTGGCGATTTCGGGGGCGGGGATGAGCCCTAAGAATTTCTGGAATCAGGCCGTCCGCGTCGCCGGAGAAAATGCGCAAGCACCGTACCAGAGAATTTTATTCAAGCAACATGACTTTGCATGTTGGCACAGCATCTGAGTTTTTTTGCTTCTTCATCTCGTGTGCTGAAGTGTGCCTATGGAGGCCATGACTCTACACCACCCATTACGTAAGACTCGAATCCGGCAGACTCCAGGAGCTGTTTACCGTACTGGATCTCATCTGCGTCCAGTTGAGAAAAACACCTGGTGAACAGGATTTTCTAGAGCTTGCAAGAAATTTGTTATGATTATTCGAATATTTTCAATTTATTTACAGTTTATAAAAAATAAATAAACATTCTAGATTTTTTTTGAATACAATACAATTTTGAACTACATGTCAAAACTTCAATCGCCACAGTAAATAGGATCTTTGTCGATCCATAAAAAAACCCCATATTATTAGGAGAAATTGATCAAGAATTTACCTTCTTGCAACATTAGCATCGCGGCCTGAGAACAAATCTCTTCCGCCCTAAGGTCATTCCACTACTGACCGGAGGTGGAGTGCGAAAATAAGAACCTAAAGGGATCCGAATTATTGCACGTTTCATTAATAGTCATGCCCTGTGGTAGCTCCAATTCGACCCTTGGAGCTATTGCAGGTTGACGAGTACGTTGAACTCGTTCTTGGTAGAACGAATCGAGAAAAAAACACACCGTCCTGAAACGATTTCAGCTTGAATCTGAAGAAAGATTGCAGTTTTTTCTAGGAGCAACTTATATCAATAAATCACAGAAGCTTTCTAATTGGCATAAAATTGGCTATTCCATGAACACAAACGAGTTTAATGAATAATTGCCTTTTAATCTAGCTTCGAACTGTATCTTCTCGATACGATATCTAGGGAATGGTTTTAGCTACATGAAATCTGACTATCTCTTCCAACCTTTTTCTTTCATAAACAAACAACAGATAGGGATGACTGGGGTATCGTGGGCCATGGGGGAATGTGTCTTGAAAAAATCTCCATTCAACTGCGTCGTCATCGTTCTGCGTAACATATTGTCGCTGAAACTCCAAACCGGAGATTTCGTTAACACCAGCGACGGTGACATCACTGACGACATATCATGTCGACCAGACATCTATCAAACATCTTCCAAGTGTCGGAGCCAAACAAAAGAAAGGGTTGCCGATTGCCGAGGTGTTTGATGAATTTTTCATCGTCATTGGTTGGCAGGGTTGCCAATTACCAGTGCGAAAACTTCGGATTTCAACTGCATTGACAATATATTTCCATATGTTGTTTACCTGTGTACGCATCATATTCTTCTTTATTTAACCAGCTAAAAAATATAAATTAACATAATTAATCAAGTACTCGCAAATTGCATCGCTGAGAATCCTAAAGTTCATTTAAAAAATGTGCTCATAAGCTTATTATTATAGGTTTGTATTGCTCTTCTACATGGATATGAAATTATTTAAGAAACAGCAATAAGTCACCCAAACACAACCAATTTGCAAATCATAGCTTGTGGGGAGCTTTGGGGAGGAAGACTGGAATTCGCTGGATCGTTTTTGTGACGTGGTTTTTGTTCGGCAAAATTCAGCAATTTTCGAAAAGATTTGTAATCGTTCAAATTTTTACTTTCGATTATAAGTTTCGTGTAACGAGTCATGTTTTGCAGTTGTTAAAGTGCCTTATTTAAGTCTTCTGAGTTAATTGCAGCAGATTGAAAAGTAAACATCGGAATCGAATACACCAGCTAGATTATCCAACGCTCATCCACCAACTCTATCTTAAATTTAAATTTCGAACTATTTAAAATTGTACTTCGGTCCATGGGAACTACCGAAAATCTAATTCTGATATTTTGGCTATATTTAGAACAACTAATAATCAAACAATTATTATTTATCAACTTCGAAAACATCAAGGAAATTTGAACAAATTAACACGCTTGAACCTGCAAGAAAGTGCCAGAAGAAAGCAAAACCTAATTAAATAGTTGTTAAATGCAAAACAATTGCTTTTCAGTCTCAAAAAAGTTTTATTGAAAATCGAAGAATAAGAAAGTAAAATTTGGACCCCCGCACTGGTCGGTAGATTGATGAGAGAACATTGACGTTTGAACGATTTTTTTTCTTTTTACTTATCTGAAAAGTATATTTTTATGATAAATAAAGAGTTATGAAAAATATTCTGTAAATTTTAATGAATTCGATCCTATAAAGGGTGATACGGTCAAAATTTGGTCAATATCAACTTGAAGTATTTCTTTCAATTTTGCATTTAAAAAACCTGAACACCCCTCATTTTGAAGGTGTGTGTGTGTAGAATGTTGCTCCTATTTTGATTTTGGAATTCACTCTTCAGTTGTCAAAATGCCGTCCAAGGAAGAAGAGCAGCGTATCAAAATTTTGCTCGCGCATCGCGAAAATCCGAGCTACTCGCACGCAAAGCTGACGAAATCGCTAAAAGTTGCCAAATCAACCGTTACAAATGTAATTAAAGTGTTTGAGGAACGTTTGTCGACAGCCAGGAAGTCTGGATCGGGGGGAAATCGAAAACCGGAAGCCGCTGAGACGACAAAGAGAGTTGCGGGTAGTTTCAAGCGAAACTCTAACCTCTCTCTCCGAGATGCCGCAAATAAGCTGGGTGTATCGCCTACAACCGTGCATCGAGCCAAAAAACGAGCCGGACTACTGACTTACAAGAAGGTAGTGACTCCAAATCGCGATGATAAACAAAATACGACGGCCAAAGCGCGATCCCGGATTTTGCGCGATTTATAAGGAATATTGCCAAAACGTTTTTGAAATAATTCGATCATGCACAACTCTTTTTTTTTGTTTTTTAACGTACAATGCTTGAATATTAATCAATTAGGTATAAAATTACAGTTTTGTGTCAACTAATAAACTTTGCATGTTGTTTGGTCATTTAGGGTTTGGTGGCCGAAAATTCTCCACAATTTTCCGGAGAAAAAAATTTATTAAAAATTAATTTAATTTCCAAAGGGAAATATAGTAACCCATAATATTTATCTTTTTCATTTGATCTTATATAACAAAGAAGCAATTGAGCAAAACAATGTGGCTCAAGATACCTCACTCTCCCCTAGGCTAAGACACTTTTAAAAAGACATAATTTATAATATTTAGGTGAATAACCGAAGATTAGTAACCAAGCTAGAAATGACTGACTAGAGTAAGGTTGCCAGAATTTTTTGGGAACATATTCGGGCTATTTTATCTTAAATCCTGGCAAAATCCAAGCATTTCATTTCTAAATTTTTGACTAAAATCCGGGCGATATCCGGGCAAAATTGGTCAAAACCTAGGAATTACTCATCAAAAATCAAGAAAAAAACTTGAAAAAATTCTATATATCATCAATTATCAGGAGGTTATAAATCGTATTTTAGACTTTCAATAAACCTTTCATGAATAATTTTATGAACTTTCTCGAAAAATTTCGTTTTGGACGAATAATTGAAAATTTTTACAACGCTATTTGTTTCTTTAAAGCTTGATTTGAGAATGAGATTGAGAATAAGGAGTGTTCTCGATAAAAATGCAACACATTGTTTCATGAATAACTTTTGAATGTATGGATGAAAATTGATAAAATGTTCAGTGAAGCTAGTTATAAACGTAATGTGTACGTGCACAAAATTTTCGATAATCTGTCTCGTGGTTTTTGAGAAAGCGTCAAATACTGAAGTTCATTGTCAAAATTTTGTGAGCAGGATCGAGAAAAATCCAGAAAAGTCTCAGTGGGAGACCCCGAAACAGCTAAAATCAACTATTCGACCAAAGTTTATAGGTAATTTGTTTAAATAGTACCAGAGGACCCATCAGTGAGCTAAAATTTGAACCAAAGTGAAGATTGTTTATTCCATGAAGTGAGAAAAATATGAGAGGTTTTTTCTAGCTCAATCCGAAAATATGAATGAGAAAGTGATAAAATAGTAAATTTTTTCTTGTTCGTCTAGTTGACTTAAAGGGTGATACGGTCAAGATTTGGTCTATATCAACTTGACATATTTCTTTCAATTTTTCATTTAAAAAACCTCAACACCCCTCATTTTGAAGGTGTGTGTCTGCAGAATGTTACTCCTAATTTGATTTTGAAATTCATTCTTCAGTTGTCAAAATGCCGTCCAAGGAAGAAGAGCATCGTATCAAAATTTTGCTCGCGCATCGCGAAAATCTGAGCTACTCGCACGCAAAGCTGGCAAAATCGCTAAAAGTTGCCAAATCAACCATGACAAATGTAATTAAAGTGTTTGGGATACGTTTGTTGACAGCCAGGAAGTCTGGATCGGGGGGAAATCGAAAACCGGAAGCCGCTGAGACGACAAAGAGAGTTGCCGGTAGTTTCAAGCCAAACCCTAACCTCTCTCTCCGAGATGCCGCAAATAAGTCTACAACCGTGCATCGAGCCAAAAAACGAGCCGGTCTATCGACTTACAAGAAGGTAGTGACTCCAAATCGCGATGATAAACAAAATACGACGGCCAAAGCGCGATCCCGGAGGCTGTACACGACGATGCTGACGAAGTTTGACTGCGTGGTAATGGACGACGAAACCTACGTCAAAGCCGACTACAAGCAGCTTCCGGGACAGGAGTTTTATACGGCAAAAGGAAGGGGAAAGGTAGCAGATATTTTCAAGCACATGGAACTGTCAAAGTTCGCGAAGAAATATCTGGTTTGGCAAGCCAGCTGTACCTGTGGCTTGAAAAGCAGCATTTTCATAGCTTCCGCGACTGTCAACCAAGAAATTTACGTGAAAGAGTGTTTTAATAAACGCCTGCTGCCTTTCCTGAAGAAACACGGTTGTTCCGTACTGTTTGGCCAGATTTGGCATGATGCCATTATGGTAAAAAGGCCATGGAACGGTACGCCGCCAACAACGTGCAGGTGGTACCCAAGGACAAGAACCCTCTCAACACGCCAGAGCTCCGCCCAATTGAGAAATACTGGGCTATTGTCAAGCGGAACCTAAAGAAGACCAAAAAAACTGGTCGAGGACGAGCAGCAGTCCAAGGCAAACTGGCTTTCCGCGGCGAAGAAGGTGGACAAGGTGGCTGTACAAAATCTGATGGCAGGGGTTAAGCGTAAGGACCGGCAATTCGGATTTGGAAAAGCGGAAGTCTAATTGAATATTTTTCCTTAATTTTATACTAATTAAACTTGAAAAAGAAATGTAATTTGTTTTTTTAAATAAACGATTTCACCGATTTACACGCGTTTTCCCTTGACCAAATTTTGACCGTATCACCCTTTATAAACAGGCTTAACTTCATTTCTACAAGGTAGAAAAGCTGCCCACCGGTAAAATAAACAAAATACGGTGGTCAAATCGTGCGCAAAATTATTGGACTGCTTGTGGAGTGAAATTTTGAAAAATTTAGTAATGGATCTCAAAACAAACTCTTTTGAGGTTTTTAACCAGGAACTTTTCGCTGAACAGTCTCGCCTGTAATTCTCGTAGATAAAGAAGGAACAAAAATTGAAAAATTTAAGATCTAACTAGTAACTATTTGAGGAGGCTAACGATCAGCAGAAACTGCAAATTACTCAGTTTTTCATGACGATTGACAGGATTAATGGCCTCAATACAAATAAGACTGCCTCCAAATGCGACCGTTTTCTCTGAAAAGTTCTTCAATAAGTCCCATTAAGTTTATACTCGGTTTAAGTTGGATCTGGAATCGTGCCATTACGCAAACACGATGGGGTAGGGATAAAAAGTCAAATATGTTGTTTTTGTGCCGAAGGAGGACAATTGGCTCAATTTGTTATAACTTCGTCTGTATTCAAAATTTTAAGTAATTTTGAAGGTCAAGCTTCAGGAAACAGCAAACGTAATCAAACATAGCCTTAGTTTGAAAAAAAGGTGGTTCAGGGTATGCATCATAGATGGCGCCAGTGCGGCCAAAAAACTAAATTCGAAAAATTTCTTCATCGGACGCTATCTCAAAAACAACTAGACAGAACATCACAAGAATTTGCATATGTAAACATTACAACACCAGGTACCTTCGCTGAAAATCTCATCAATTTATATCCATGCATTCAAAAGTTATTCACAAAACAAAGTGCTGCATTTTTTTTTTCGAACACACACCTTAAACCCGAGCAAAATTCAGGCTTTTCCAATGAAATCCGGGCAACCGGGCCGGACCGGACTTTTCCCAAATTTTATATTAAATTTTTTATTCAGAAATTATATTTTTTGTAGGGTTGAATCAGAAAAAAACAAAAGTATGAGATCTTGTTTCATTAAAAACATTAGAAATTTATATTTGGCCAATTTTGATAACAGATTCTTGCCTATCTGGTCATATTTTTTGAATTTTAAGTTTTCAAATTGAATTCCGAATCCTGATTTCCGATTCACAACCGATTACAAAACCTTTAAAAAAATGGGAAATGATTCGTAACGTTTGGGGTTAACTCTTACTTATATCAGGCTCTCAGACCCAAAGGTGTTAAGCACAATACATTAAGCTAGATCTAAAAATGATAAACATCTGGAAATTTTCATGCAAATGAGATTTAATCAAAAAATTAAGCTTTTTTCACCAATAGACTTCGCAAAACATTTGATTTTTTTTTATTGAGAAGGATATATAGAGATACATAAAAAAAAAATTAAGACTTATTTAAAATTACTAGAGATTCAATGTCTTACGCCATAGGTGGATTGATTTTTTACAAATTATAACAAATTTTTGTTAACAGCTTATGGAGTTTTTAAAAAAGTCTTGTTTTTTCGTAGAATATCACATATGTAAATTATATCTTAGTTTTTTCTCCGAGTTTTTTTGTAACGGCCCACCACACTCCCTCACACCAAAAGGCTCAATTGAGCCCCCTGGTAACGAGATATTTCGTGTACTCTTGTGGACGTTTCTGTAATCCCACCCCAGATAAAAAACTTTCTAATGAGATCAAGAGTGTCAATTTTACAGTGTTCGCTGAAAATTACTGTATTTTCCTTGTTTTTTATTTGATTTGTGTAGTATTGGAAACCTTGTAACGTGGTTAAAATATGGTTGGCAGACAATATTCAGCAGTAATCATTCATTTCAACATTATTCATAGCCGAAGAAAAAATCGGAAACACATGCTGCTGAATAAAGGCTCAATTGCTCAAAGAAAATTTCACTGAGTGTCTAATCAAGCTTAAGTTAAAAGCTATATGTGGCACATACAAATTTGGTTTGTGGCCACAAAAAGGCAAAAAAGAGTCATTAAACCCATGCTCTTTATTTATTCAATCGTTAAAATTTTTTCAGGTATAGAACAAAAATAACTTCAGAGGACACTAAAATATATTTCAAATTACGAGTTAATACTTCTATTACAATTTTTTTTTTCAAACATAAAAATTATTGGTTTTCGTCTATACTAATTTGTTCTGGCTTAGTTTGTTTTCTTTTACGTTTACATTTGTGTGTCAGTGTCTGTGTTAATTTAGTAATGGCGGGCTCGTATGCTGTTTTTTTTTTGCTCGCGTTCATTAGTAAATTTTTGCTGCCAGACATGTGTAAGTTTAAAACCTACCACCCCACCGGCGTTACAGGGACTCCCTTTATTAGGCCTCAGGGCGGCTCGCTTACCAAAAGAAATCGCAGGGAGTTCGATTTCAAAGATCAGGAAAACCCCAATTATGCACTTCTCTAACTTTATTTGACAGTTGCCACAACAATATGAATATGCGCAAACTAGTAATAACTAGATAGTTACGGTACCTTTAAGGGCCAAGCCCTGGTTGTCGCTGTAGAAACTGGTGGATCTACGGCGATGATGACGCTACTGTTGACCAACTACTCTGTCGGTCCAATTCCGGCCGGCAAACGGGATTTTCCTTCCGTGAATATTTACGGCGAGGACGAACGATCGGGTTGGAGAGCTGGTTGGTCGTTCCGAAGGGTTCGTATTGCGGAATCGACGACCCTCTTCGACGTGGGACCGTCCGGCAGATAACTGCTGCTTGTGACGACCGGGACTAAATACCAAGGCCGATTCAGGACCAGGGTTCAGGGACCAGGTTGACTCTCGTCCCGCCAATTGGTTGCTTTTGGCCAAAGACTTAGGGGTCCTGGGTAATAATACGGCGTTAGTGTTCCGTCTTTCAGCGGGAACAAAATGGCGGTTGGGCGTCTGATGGCTTACCTGGTGTCTGGCTTTCAACACTTAGCTGGCTTTGTGTGCTGAATATATTGTGCACTTTGTACTTCGCAGTTTTGTGGTACTTTTGGAAGTGAGCCAGCACCAGGTAGTCGCCTTTGACCGTCCTTGAACCGCGAGTACAGGTCGTTGCTCTCCCATTATGGCGGACACGATCGCTTCGCCTTCGGCAGCTCGTCGGGCGTCGCTACCGATCGGGTGGTTACCAAGCAGCGTGGGTTACCGTGAATAGCCCTCTGGTTGTCAGGTGTTGAGGCTTCCTGGCTGCAGACTGGTAGCTTGTGGCGCTGTCGTCGGCTTTGAAGACTACACTATTTGGGGAAAACCATCACCCATCATTTTCCCTCACTGCGATATTAAAAAACTACAATTAACCGCGACAAATCACTACAACCTCGATGGAAGTGTTATCTGACGCTTACACATGTTGAGAACTGAAGTGTCCATTACCAGGCGACTCTGTTGAGTTTTTTGGTGTGGGGGAGTGTGGCGGACCATTAAAAAAATACATGGATCTTGTTGTCTGTTTACTATATTGTTGTCCCCTTTCAGTTTTATGTAAAAAGTTTCTGTATTTACCCTTGCGTTGTATCCTGCTACTCTTTCTAAAATTTTGGTGTTTTCAAAGTCGAAAACAGTTTATTTTCCTCATTGTTAAGGATATTTTATAAAAAGCGTTGAATCTGCACATTTTTTTTGTTGTAGGTATGCTGTTTTTAAACATGTGGTAATTTTTATATTTAAAGGAAATGTAATGTAAACGAACTTTAAGACTCCATCTATTCTAAGAAAAAAAGGCTTTCAAACAACTTCATATTGTTGTTTTTTATTACCTTTGTACTTCCGTAGACTGTTCATAATCTTTAAACTGTTTGTTGAACCATTATCAAAGATACACCAGCAGATAGCTCGCAGACCATCGCAAGCAATGAGCCTAACATGTGTTTGATTCAAAAGGCTTCAGGCAAGTATCCGATGGCGTCTTGTGGTGATAAATGAGCCGCGTCCCTTTCGAAGATAAACTACTTCACAACAACAACACCCTTTCGAAGGGGTCTCCAGCTCAGATCGCAAAAAAGTAAAGAGTGAGCCCAAAGAAAAAATGAGCACCAGGAATTAAACGTTGACGGCTCATTAATCGACTTAATTATAACGTTTAAATTTTATGGTCATGCATCGGCAGTGCAGGGACGGCAAAGGCCGAGATTGATGGATTCACCACCACCAGTTACTTATCTTCTATCATGATCTGGGCGGCCATCAAGTAAGTAAGCAAGCAGGAACAAACGATCACTGCACTACCTACTAGTCGGAAGACAAGGGTGGATGTTTTCCGTTCGTTTTTTTTGTTAGCTCTGATCAATTGTTTATCCGGCTGTATCGAAAGGGCGAAAGTAACAACAAGGCACCTGAATTAGTTGCAGTCTAACACGCGGCTTTTCTTAACATGACAGTTTTTTGCCGTCCAAGAATCTGACAGTTGGAGTTGTTTCTGATCCGCCGAATGCTATCATCGATGGGCGATACGATAAGTGGTTGGTAGCACTTGAGGTCTTTTCATGTCCCAACTGGTTCAAGTTGTGTTCGGCCACGGTTCGTGAACCACGCTCAATTAGAGGCTCACTTGGCCGAGGTCCGATAATGGGACTGCTCAAAGGGCGCTTCCGAAACGATCGTCGTCGTAAATGTAAACAACAATGAAGCGTGAGAAAACAACAAAAGGGACAAGCTTGATCTGTTTTGTTTTTGTTTCTTCGTCGATTACCGTAAGATTGTTTTTGTGAGCCTACCCTTGAAGTTGTTTCTGTTGGGGGGAAAAATGGTTGCGAATTTGCTCTACCACCCTCCCGGTTTTGGTCGAATCTAGCCAGAGATAGAAAAAAAAATCGTAAGTGTCGTTCCCCCGGGCTGAATGTCACGGTAGGTTTGCTGAAATGTTTTGCCATTTACAACACTTTCACAGCTGATTTGCGCACCTGATAGGAGAAAAAGAAAGGAAGCCCAACGAGTCGACGACGACAGGGGCCATTCATGTATTTGCCCATGTTTACAAGTTTGGCACGCAACACCTTTGACGTTCTGCTCTTTTCCCGTGCGAATTATCATCATGGCTGCCCCCGATGGTAACGCCTTTTCACAATTTGTGATTCGTTTTGCACATTTTTTTTAATGTATATCCCAAGAGGCGACAGATTGATTGGTAATGTAGATAGTAATCTTCAATACTGATGCTTCTATGACAGCTTTTGTAGCTTTTGGTGTTCGAAACTCAATCAAATTTAGGTAGACGGTCTCAGTTGATTCGCCGCATTGGAGTTCCCAATCATTGAATGCAACAGATACACTCTGTTCTAAAATGTTTGTGTTTCTAAACGATGTTTGGTTTTAAAAGGTCCGATACAGGATACAGTTTTCAAAATAGTGCCAATAAGCGTTTTTTATAACAAGTGAAAATTTGTAAAGCGGCTTAAACCACACTCCCCAACACCAAAAGGGTCAGTTGAGCCCCCTGGCAATTGGCGCTTTATGTTCTCAGCATGTCTGATAACAAAAAAAAATTATCAAAAAAAACTGAACGTGAGCAAAATTTACTCATGCTAAGTACTTAAAAAATATTTACATAATACGGGAAAATGGTACGATACAACAAATTAAATTGGAGATATGCGTTGCTTTTTGACAAAGTTTTGATTTTATGGGAAAAGTCATAATCCATTCTATATAAATAAATTTGTTTTCAAGGGTAATTTCATCAATGGTCCTAAATTTGAAATCCATTTCTTTGCAAGTTATTGCATAAATAACTATCATGCAATTCAGAGCTGAAAAGTGAAGTTTTCGACACTGAAAACAGTATCGAAAAATGCTTTTTTCGAGATACTATTTGTTCCCTGCATAAGAACAGTCCGTACCTACTTAATCAAAAAATTTCAGGACAATAACTGGGTCGTTGATATGCGGTTATTTGTTAAAATATTCTTCGGAAATGAATTTTGCAAAAGATGTAATTTGAATTATTAATTTGACGGCTATTTCAATCAATGTTATGTTCTTTAAGAAAGAATCTTAAAAACTGGTCAACGGTACGATAGGAATAATGAAGTTTTTTTTTGTTTGTAGAACCTTGAAAGAAATATTGCATGAAATTATCAAAACGCTAGCCAACGAAATCAGCTTATTCAGGTAACAACCAAATCATCTCAAATTTGACACTGATCATTTGAAAGCCACACATCCATTTTTGAAGCGGCCTATAGTGTATATTGTGACATCTTCGATACAACTTTAAGCTACGAATTTCTAAAAATCCGTAAAAGAATTTATTGAAAAGAAGTAAGATTTTTTTAAATCTAAAGTTTGGAAATTTCAATTGTTTAAAGTAGCCCCATATATAAAAAATAATAGTCGAATATGCCTTTCTAATCCTCATATACGATTTTAGAAAAATGGGTATATCGATTGCTGATGTATGTATGTATGTTTGTAGATAATTCACTATGGGTGCACGGATTTACCGCAGAAGCAAGATGCACATGCGCTAACTTGAATCCTTTATATTATTAATTCGGCAAATCTGATGCAGTCAAATTAGCTCATTTTTATTCAGATAATACAACTTCAGATAATAACAATATTATCTTCAGTCTATTCAAATTTATGACTTATCCAAATTCAAACGTTATATTTCAATTGTTATTTCCAGTTATGTCCAGACCTAAGGTGAGCTATTTTGAGATAAAAAAGTCATCTAGTCTTGCTACCGTCCAAAACTTAGAGAGATTTTATTGAGCATTGATTAATTATTACAATTTTTCCCGCGTGAAAATTGTATAAATTCATAAAACAGGCAACATTTAATGAATAACAAAAAAGCCAAATGCTTCACAAAGTTGAACAATAAAAGTGTGACGTTCGTTCATAGAGTGACCAAGTTTTTGAGAAATAACATGTTAAACATTGTTTATTGCGTGCAAAAGAAAGTTTGTGATTGATCAGGACTAAAAATTTAATACTTTAAACTTGATTAATATCACCAAATCTGGCATAAAACAGCGATTTGTTGTTCTTAAAAACGAAGATATTTAAATTTTACAATTATTTACGTTTAAATTATAAAAAATCCTAAGGCTAATCACTTTTAGTATTTACAATGAAAGGATCAAATAGGCATTCATAGTTTGTGATTTATATGCTAATTTCAATGTTAATGAATCAGGCCCGTACCATGAGGGGGGTTTTAGAAAATTTAATTGAGCTAGATATCTCGCTAAAAAATCATTGCTCGAGCAATTTATTCATGTAACCATAAATTAAGTTCAGTAAGACAACTATGTCAGATGATTTAAAAGCAGCAATAAATAAATAAAATATGATAACAATTCCAAAAATGTACAAAAAATTAACAACTTAATTTCTAAAACCATTCTCTTTTAAAGGATTTTAAACGACTATCAGTCTCTGATTTATTAAAAAAAGGACTGTTTTTACTACAGCCGTTTTCACTTGAAAATTAGAGCCGTTAAAAACCCTAAAAACAACCTAAACAGTCGCTCCATTCAAAAGAAAATAAATTTTTTACTCTCGTCTGACCATCACACATGGTAAAAAAAAAGTTTTACTGATACGATTCTAAATCAATCAGAATCAATATTTTTATTAATCCAATTTCCGATAAGTCATTCATTAAATTAGTCAAAATGACATACTGAACTAGAAATATACCAGAAAATAAATTTTTAGCATTCTAGTTTACAAATTCGATACCAATATTTCAGAAACACCAAAAATAAAGCGCTTATTGAAATTTTTGGATAAAACAGAATTTTGGCAACAGACATAAGAATCAGAAATAGAATACATGAAATATAACACTAGATTTAAAAACAAATTAAAACCCAATTGTAAATGAAATTTCAGACTTCAGTTCATCATTGAAAGCTTCAACTGGCTAAGACAGGTTGGATAATGGGTGATTTCTTGAATGATTAATAAGGAACTGATACAAATAAAAATAAGCAATTCCCAGTTTTGTTATAAATATTGAAAGCACGAAGCATATATGTACTACTTTGTTTAACATTGCAAATTAAACACATGGTGCTTCAAATTATTCAGATTGATTTGAAATAATAAAAAAACCGAAAAATATTTTTAATTTTTGAGCGCGAAAAAAAATTTTAAGCTTTGACATTTTTGTTGCCGTTTTTGGAATATTGGAATCCTGGATAGGACTAAATGTAGAAATTATGTTTTCGAATCAAGAAAATAGATAGGGGTAACTTGTCTACTACCGGACACTTGAGGTTTTTTTGCAATAACTTCAAAAATATATTTTCTTAAAAATTGGTTCCCCTACTTATTTTAAGAGTATTAATATTATGGTCACTAAACTTAGAAAAAAAAATTGCAAACACTCATTTCCCAAAGTGTTGTCTACAGCCGGACACTACGAATAATTTCCCCAAAGTTGTCACCAATCGCACAAAAACGTAGCAAAATGACTTAAATCACTTTTACAGGTCCCGTGAGCACGGTTATTTTTTTTTTTGAATACTGAACATTCTATGAGCCTAGAGAAAAATTGTCTATGACAGGAGAGCAAATTTCAAGTTTCTCAGAGGACTTAAGGGGGGAGTAGGGTCTAACGGGTAAAAAAAACACCATTTTCACGATTTTTTTCTAGAGCTATCGTTCAAACAAATGTATTCAGATTTTTTGCATTATACAAAGCATTGTTAAAAGAACATTTAGTAATTTTTTCGTAGAAAAATATTG
This sequence comes from Uranotaenia lowii, assembly GCF_029784155.1. Lineage (NCBI taxonomy): Eukaryota > Metazoa > Arthropoda > Insecta > Diptera > Culicidae > Uranotaenia > Uranotaenia lowii. Next base: position 286,122,463 of record NC_073693.1, on the reverse strand, counting down.
AAAAATGAGCCGGTGACGGAGCACTTTCGAGGATGCCTTTTAGAAAACAGGATTTGCGGTGGACACTGTATCTAAGCACAGAATCATCTGAAATCAAAAAATCCGAGCAAAATATTTTTAATAGATGTTTTTCCCCAACGTTTTTATTTAACTTAAAAAAATTTTTATGAAATTTTTGTGGCTGTTTGAAGTAAAAACTACGATTTTTCACGAAAAAATCCGCCATTTTTTATCTGTAAAATCTCCCCAAAGTAAAAAAAAAGAAAAACATTGGGGTCTGGTATTTTATATGTAGAAAATATGTTCCAAATTTGAAAAGAATCGGATAAGTAGTTTTCGAATGACGATGTCCACGGACTTTAAAAATGTGCTTTCGAGAAAAATGCGTTTGAAGTTTCTGCTCTTGCTTTCTTGCAGTATTAGATAGGAGGAGATAAAGACCTATAATTTCTACAGTTTTACTTCAATTGATTTGAAAATTTGACACAACATTCTTGAAATGTTTTACAATCTATATATATAAAAATGAATTTCTGTCTGTCTGTCTGTCTTTCTGTCTGTTCCCTATAGACTCGGAAACTACTTAACCGATTTACGTGAAACTTGGAGGCCGGGGAAGGTTCCTATTATAGTTTGGGACCCCTCCCCCTAACATGAAGGGGGGAGTGGCCTCCCAAACAAAAGACAATTTTTTGCATAACTCGAGAACCAATCAAGCAAGTGGTATCAAATTTAGCATGGGGTGGTATTTGAGAATGGAGAATATTTCAATGAATATAAGGTACCCCTCCCTCCTCTCAGTGGGGTGATCGAAAGGAGGGAGGGGGGCTACCTTACAATTTTTCATGTAACTCGAAAATTATTCAAGATATTGGATCCAAATTTGGCATGGGAAGGTATTTTGATACGAAAAATATTTCAATGATTATTTGAGACCCCTCCCTTTTTGCAGTTGAAAGGGGGAGGGGCCTCTTTAATATTTTTTTACATAACTCAAAAACTTATAAAGCAAATGGAACCAAATTTGTCATGGGAAGGTATTTGGATACGAAAAATATTTCTATGATTATTTGAAACCCCTCCCTCTTTTCAGTAGGGAGATATAAAGGGGGGAGGGGCCCTCTTTTTAATTTTTAAATAACTCAAATACTAATCAAGCAAATGGAATCAAATTGGGCTGGGCGGATATTTGGGAACGTGACATGTTCTAATGATTGTTTGAGACCCCTTCCTTCTTTCAGCGGGGAGGAGAATTTTCATACAATTTTTAATACATAACTCAAGAAATACAACAGCAAATGGAACCAAATTTGGCATAGAACGATATTTGGGTACCAGAAATGCTTATATGAATATTTGGTATCCCTCACTCCTTCAAAAAGGTGTATGAAAAGGGGCAGAAGAGGTCTCCCTTACAATCTTCAGTATAACTGGAGAGCTGATCCAGCAAATTGAACCAAATTTGGCAAGTGAGGGTATTTGGATACGAGAAATATTTCTATTATAAATTGAAGCCCACTTTTATCAGCGGAAAGATATAAAGGGGGAAAGGAGGGCTTCCATACAATTCTTTTGCACAACTCGAGAATTAATAAAGCAAATGAAATAAAATTTGGTATCAAAAAGTATTTGGGTACAAAAAACACTTTTGTGAATATTAAGTTCTCACTCCTCCATTCAATGGGGAGAACGGAAGGGGGATGGTACTCCCTTTCAAGTTTATGCATAACTCAAGAATTTACAACGCAAATAAAACCAAATTGGGCATGGGATGGTAGTTTAATACGAGATTTTTTTTTTATGTCAAACAATTCATTTCTTGCAGTGCGATGATAGAATTGGGAATAAAGGAAGGGAAGAGGAAAGCTTACATTTAACTTTTTTTTACAAAGCCCGAGAAATGGACAAAACTTAACATGGAAAATCATTTTTGTATGATTCTATGAATATCTGACACACTATCCTCCTTTCAGTGAGTAGGTTTACATGGGAGGAGGGAGGCGAGCCCAATACAATTTTGTTAGCATAAGTTCTCAATTTATGCTAACGAAGCCAACAAATGGAAGCAAATATGACTTGGAAAGGTATTTGGTTACGAGATATTTTTCGACGATTGTTATAGACCCTTACGCTTTACAGTGTAGAGAGGGGAAAAAAGAAGGGGACTCTTTATAAATTATGTTGTAAAGCTTAAAAACTTATTAACCAATGGAGTTATATTTGATATAAGAGAATTTTTGGGCACGAAAAAATGGGTATGATTATTTAAGACCACGATCTCCATTCAGCAGGGGGTGAAGGGAAGGACAGGGGGGGGTCTCTTATCAGTTTTAAGCTTAAATCCAGAGAATATTAAGCAAAAACAACCATATTTAATTAGTTAGATTGTTGCGTACGATTAATTTGAGACACTCCTTTTTTAGGGCGAAGCTTAAAGAAACAGATTAAAATTATCAGATCTTAAACACAAATTTATATATCAGAATTCAGAAAATAAGTTTAAGTCAACTTTGTATTGCAATTCAAAATTCCAGCTGCAGCTCTCATTTTATAGCGGTTGCTTATGAATTATGTTACAACTTGATTTAAAATAATGCCAACGAAACAATAAAAATTTGAATAATTTCCGAAAATATCTTTTTTTAATGGTGTAGCAAAGCACACCGGGTCAGCTAGTAAGAAAATAAAAAAAAATCGATTTTTCGAAAGTGTTAGACCCTCCCTCCCCCCTTAATCAAAACAGAGTTTTGAAACTAACTTAACTGAAAAACCAAAACTTGAATGGAAATTATACTTGAGGATTTATTTGTACATCATGATCAAGATGATATATCTATCCTAAAAGCTTATATCCTTATGCTCAAAAATTATAATATTTTCATCACTTTTTTGACAAGAGTTGGAAAGGGATGCTCTTTTTACTTTGGGTGCTCGTTATGCCCTCATCTCCGCTATATTTCTTAACATTAATGGAATTGAGTTTTAGAATAATAATTCCGAATTAATAACTTTAGTCTTAGTTTATAACTTTTTTTTGAATTTTTAAGATTTAAATTATTTTAATGTAAAACTTTTTAATTTTCTCTACAGTTTTTTTGAAATGCAGACTTTCAAGGCTCTACTTATTAGTTAGAGGGTTTTTTCAAACTAAGTCTTAAGATTTTCTCATACTTTGGGACACTAAAATCAACGTTTTATCATTCAACAAATTGTTGTCAGTTATAAGATGGCATTGGGGAATCATTTTTCCGATTTGATATATCACCAGATTATTTGTCAAACACACGATCATTGTGTCAGATTGATGCACGATCTAAGTAAATGCTGGTGGGACCCCATGGCAATTCTCCAGGGGTGGTCACCTATTTGATGCGGAAATCAAAATTCAATCACATGTTTTATTAATATTCATAAGTGCACCACACCGGGGCGCGGGAGTTCCAACTTCGAGACAACTGTTTCGCGATCCCGATCTCGGTTGTGGACATTGTTGTTGGTTCGTTTGGGAACTGACTGGCAAGAGAACGAAGCAAAAACAAGTCTGCATAAAATGTAAATTGTGACCAGAAGACAGAAACCTCGGTGGAGTTGTCTTACATAATCACGATTTTATTCGCTTCCAAAGATGGTTGCAGGGAAGATAAAATATACACCTTCTGCGACAAGTGGGATCCCAAGATAGGAAAGAAGATCAGTAGCTTTATTGGTAGGGGATCAACTGCTACCAGTGTCAGATGTACCAATTAGCATATTTCGCTAATGCCGATGATCAACGACTTTTTTCACGGGGAAAACATCTGACAGAAAGCTGGCACTATCATCTGCGAGATTACCACACTATAGAGAAAATATATCATAGACAAAATACCGGCCAACTTTCTTACCGAGGAAAATTTTCCATATGAGAGCTTGCAAATTGAGTTAGTTTTTCAATAGCAGATTATTTGTGGTTGGCTGTTTTTGTGTAGCTTTCCTTAACAATGTATGAGCGACCTGATTTTAATTCGACCAGACTCGTTCAGCTGTTGTTGTTAATTCTGAGCCAAGTTTAAGATACAAGCGATTACAACCGATTCGATTTGTAGAAGTCTAGCTTTTAAAAAAGGCAACGGAGCTTGGTTTGTGTCAGGGTGGTTCGATTATATTTAGAAACATTCTTTGTCGTCTTAACGTGTTCTTCATAGTTAATGGTTTTTGAAAATCCTGACTCCAGCAGAGGAAATTTCATCGAACTCTTCAAAACATACTGCAAGTTTTATAAAAGCCTTAGGGAGCCGTTTGGGTTTTTAGTTATTAAGATTTCATGAATGTTCGTGTTCGTAGATACATGTAATATATTGTATTCATTTTTGGTGTTAGAAAATTTGTCTTGAACCACCCTACATTATGAGAGTGCTTCCAAAGGCTTAGCTACTAGGAAAATGCTCCCGATCGGGTTTGTTCAGATCGGGCGGCATACTAAAGATGTAGGCTTCTTGCCCCAGGTATCACGTCGCGTTGTTTCCGGACCTTGGGCCCGTCCCGCTCCAATTGTTTCGAACCATCGGACGCAATCGGTGTTGTAAGCGGCGGTTTTGCTCTTGGTTCGGGATGCTCGAAACATTGTTTCGTGGGAATTGTTGGGAACCATTTTTTTAGAATTCCTGTTAAAACCAAATTGAAATCGAGAAAACAAAATAAAAATTGCACCAAGAATTAATAACAAACTACCAAAAAACCTGAAGAACTGAAAATGGACATTTGGAAAATTAGTAAGCATAAAAGCTAAATAACATGAAATGGAACACTCCCAATAAAGGCCGCAGCAAGTCTCCGCACTAAGCAAAAAAAAAAGTATTTTTTGAACTCCAAACAGTTCTGTGCGAAACTGGTCGTGCAATTTTGTTTGCAAAAGCCACAAATTTCCACAAACATTTGCCATTTGACCACGTGACTCGAGATTGTGTCATCACCCCATGGTGCAAAAGATCATGATAGGTATCATGCTGCTCATTCCCGGTAGAAAGTTCACCATTTGTACTGCAAGTGGGATTGTGAAATGAAAATTCAATAAAATGACAAAGGTACATGGTATAAGGAGAAAAAATCGGACTCAAGCCGGGCGATGAGTTTAAATTTGGTGGTGCCCTTCGGGGAACCACGAACTGATGTTTTTTTTTATTCTGGACAGAAGATTGTTGATGTTCTGAAAGTCTTGAAGTTTGTTGCCAGATTTTTTTCGAACAAATCCCTTATATTTTATCTAAAAAATCCGGGTATTTGATTAAGTATTTTAGGCTTAAAAACTTTTGTGATTATTTCTATAAAACTTGTTCAAAAAATTCGTTTTGGACGCATAAATAAAAAATTTCTTGAAATCAATTTGTTTTTTTTTAGTATGATTTGGAAAATAAAGTGAATAAATCCGGGCCAAATCCGGAACTTATCCCATATTTTGTATTTAATATTCATGCAAATCCGGATAAAACCGGGCAGTCTGGCATCCTGACTATTAGCTGAATGGACTGTAATTCCGAGTGTATATAAGCTAAAGAGTTGGGCTGAATAAATGTTAAACCAAATGAGTGATAGGTCGAATAGACATTAGAACAAATGTCTGTAAGGAAGAACGGGACGAATTATGCTTTACTCTTAAAAGAATCGCTAATTGTCACAGAAATTGTGAACTTACACGTTAATGGCATTCATTACATACACCTGCGTTTTGAACCGGGTGCCTTACAAATTAATGTCCATGCAGTTTATCGATCCCCTTTACAAAATGCGCAAGGATTCAGGAAGATGATGCGAGTCAAAGAGAAATTCAATCTTCATGAACTGAATTCAGAACGGTGAATTCTCAGAATTACTCAAAACAGCACAAGTTCTATCGATTTGTATGCTTTACAATCTCAGAAGGACAGACTGTCAACCCATCTCGATATTATCGATGTTTAGCAAGCTCTTAGAACAGCTGTTAGCAGATCGCGTCTCGCAATTCCTTAAACACCATAGGTACCTGTACGGTTTTCGCGAAGGGTCAAACACTCTAACAGCAGCAACTGAGCTAGTAGATGCCATTCATACTTAGTGCCTTGTGGTGTTATTTTTAGACTTGAAAAAGGCTTTTGATACAATCGACCACGCTATTTTACTTCGAAAACTAGATGCACTTGGAATCAGGGAAAATGCGAATTCCCTTTTTCACTAGTTATCTAGCCGAAATGAAGCAATACGTCCAAATAAACCAGTTATCTAGTGACCAAGGAAACTTACAGGTTGGAGTACCTCAGGGCAGTAATCTAGTGCGTCTCTTGTTTATCCTGTATGTATACGACCGTACAAACGATGTCGTACAAACTCTCCGATGTCTGGAAAATTATATCGCAGATGTCAATGGATCTTGACAAACTTAAAGCATACTTCGATGCAAACCATCTCTCACTCAACCTGGATAAAACCAAAAACCTCATCTTAACACGTTCGTTGCCATGGCACCCATATTCGAGTGACGGGTGTATTTCCTGGGAAGCACCGTCACATCAAAAGCATGTGACGCTCTCTCACTCAAGTTAGTAGCTCAGTTTAGTCACACGCAGTGTCTCCAATTTTCACATTCACAACAGAAAAATATTTCAAATGAAAGGCCAAAGCATGCTACTGTAAGTTAGATTACGATGATTTCAGTTGAAATTCCTCGGTGTTTCGAATGATGATGACGTTAATGATTTTCAAAGTGCACCTGATGATTTTCAAATGAAAATCGAGATCTTCAATTTCAAACGAAACTGAAAACGATTATTTTTATGTAATTTTTTGTTCAATCTTGTTTTTTTTTGTGATTAGGGGAGATGGGGGCATAATGGCCACCTTAAGGAAAACGGTTATTTAACCATAGAAAATAGCTATAATATGGAGGTTACATTATTGTTTCGTGTTCAGACACTTGAAAAGCCTATTCCCCAACGGGCTGAAACGTGAAAAACTAGATGAAAACGTTTAAAAATGCCTTTTAAAAAATTTTGCCAAAAGCTGAAAACCAGCCACTGTGGAGGCATAATGAGAACCCCCCCTGAGGCAGTATGAGCACCATCAATCAGGGCAAGATGTGGGGCAATCTAGCAGCGAATTCAATTCGATGAAGTCAGGTGAGTCGTAGATTCATCATAAAAAGCAATAACAAAATAATCTAGGTCTGTTTGTAGAATACAAACAATTCACGCACGCTCATACATTATGTGCTTTGTTCGGAGGATGATGCTACTAGCCGTATAATGTAACAATAAAAAAATCGATCATGAATTGTAAATGGAAAAAAATCATCTCGAACAGAAATCTAACGTTAGTCTTTTGATTACCTCTCCGACACCTTACCAATAGGCTAAATCGTCGGATGAAAACTAGTCAAGGTGTGGCGCTATAAATCAATTTTAATTCGCTGCTAGATTCTACGGCAGAAAATGCTCATTATGCCTCGATAATATGGTGCTCTATATGCCCCTAGTCAACAAATTTAAGTAAAAACGTGTTTTAAAATTGATAAATGTGAAAAATCAAAAATTTTATAATGGTAAAAATTGAGAAACAATGTGTACATCATGTTGCAGGGCGTACATTATAGATCAAGGTTATTTTAAGATCATAAGAGCTTATTTCGTGGTGCTCAAAAATTATAATATTTTCGTAACTTGAGAACCAAGCTAGTTTTTTTAAATATCTCTGTAAAGATGATAAGGAGATTCCTTTTTTTGTGAAAAATTAATACTATAGGAAGTACGAAACAAATCCTCATGAAAATTTATTTAAGAAAATACGTACTTTCGTAGAAAAGAGTAGTGCTCTTTATGCCTCGGGTGCTCGTTATGCCCTCATCTCCCCTATAAACTTTTTTAAAGGGAACTAAGCCAAGAGCTCATTCATTTAATATTTATTAATAATTAATTAATTAATTAATTATTTTTAATATTATTATTAATTAATTATTTAAGTAAGAGGAATCGATGTAAAAGCAACAAAAAAATCTTATATTAAAAAAATATATTTTTTTGCAATTTTGATAGCTTGATTCTGTAAAAACCGTCCTATTAATTTGTATTTTTAAACTAATAATCTTCTTATTTGAAGATTTTCAGCAAGGCATGAAAATGAAAGCGATGATTTTTAATCGAAAAAATATTCTTTCATCTGATTGTTATGCGGACCGGTCTGAATGTTTAGTTTACCGACTCTTATAGCAACCTGAAACTTATAAGTTTTCATTTGGCGGCAAAAAAAGTTATTCGATTGTGAACTTCCAAAGCAGCCTAGATTCAAATGATTGAATGAAAATTGGAGACCATGGTCACACGTTACTAATAGTGGAGTTCTTCCTGGTTGCTTTTTTGCTCCAAGATTTGAGCGTGGCGACGAACGTGTTAAGATCGACCAACCGTTTGCCTACACAGCACGATCAGCTCCAAGTTAACACTAGAGTAATACAGCAAGTCAAAACGTTAAAATACCTGGGCCTTAAGTTCAACGAAGATGTGGGACGCACATATAGACTGTCTAAGAAAAGGTCTAACTGCCATACACAGTTTTGTACCCACAGCGCAGTTGACATGTTTGAACCATGCATTTGTGCAAGTAAAGTTGTAAAACATGATCTCAATCTGCGGAGCTGCGAGAAAAAAGGACATAAAATTACTCCAAACCATGCAGAATCGATGTCTAAAATCGGTGTTTAAACTACCCATTTCTCCTCACTCAAATTATTCTGAAAAGCCTCTCAATCCATTTTACGCATTAAGGGAGCTACAAGGTGTCATATAAATTCACAACCAGCTGCACAATCCACTGTTCCACTACAATCAACAGATCCAGCAGCTGAATCACAAATTTCCCACTAGAGCGAGAGGACATCTTATACATGGAAGAGCCAATACCGAGAAGATGAAGAGATCTCCGGAGTATTTTATCAATATGAAATACAATAACCTTCCACCATATTTAAAGTTTGTAACAAACAAAGCCAGCTTTAAACGTAAAATCAAATCCTACTTTAAAGCCAACTTAACAAACTATTTAGCATAAATTAGAATCGAAACAAACTAAGCCGTGAAGCAAGTGACTAGCAAATCTTCAAAGCCCCCTTAACAAAGAGTATTTTCACTTAGGGCCTGAGAAAGTCAAATTCCTAACTGAGGATATTCCAATAAACATTTTGGTTGCTTAAGAACGGTAATTTGCTGTTCAAAAGCTTAGCTAAAGCGTAATTGCTGTTTCAGCTTACCGGCTGAATAAAGACAAACTGAAACGATGTTTCAGCGTTTAAAGAAGTCTTAGTGCAGCCAATGGGAGAAGTTGAAGAATTGTTTCTTACACACTTTTTCAGCGTTTGTTCAACCATTTGCTACCATTGGCTGTGGTAAAACTGCCATGCATGATGGCAGCTTGATTGAAATTACAAGGGAGTTTTTGTTTTCCTTTTTTGATGACATTTTTTCATCATTTCCTTGTCAGCTTGATTATGAAATGAAGAGTGGATTTTCTCACGAGTTTTGGTGCCCAAAATGGAAAAAAATAATCATTTCTGTTGCACTTTACATAAAATAAATCTTCGGTTAGAGGCATTCTAGTCGCTTAAGAACGAAAAATTTTCATCGCACCACAAAATACATGATTGGGTCAGCGTACTGCGGCATGCGACCAACAAGCCGGAGGTTTAAAGTTCGGGGCAGTTGCAACAACAACAAAATTTCACACAAGGAGAAAAATAGGTGCCAAACATCGGACAGACGTTAATCTTTTTTTTTGTTTTTTTTTTATGGGTTGATCCGTCATTTGACGTTTAATGACGTTCGCTGAATAACTTCTCCAGATCAAGATTTGGGGGAGGAAGACTGAAATTTGCTGTATCGTTTTCTGTATCGTTTTTTTACTGTTCGGCAAAAAGCCAGCAATTGTTGAAAAGATTTGTAATCGTTCAAATTTTAACTTTGGATGATCAGTTTCGTGTAGCGAGTCATGTAACTCAGATGTTTAAGTGCTAAATTTAGATTTTTCTATATTTTTAGAACTACCATTAATCAAACCATTTTTATTTATCAGCTTCAAAACTTTGACGAAATTTCAGCGACTCAATACGCCTGATCATGCTAGAATTTGCCAGAGCAAAACAAAACCTAATTGAATCATTGTTTTACGCAAAACAAGTGCTTTTCAGCATAAAACAAGTTTTATTAAAAATCTCTAAATAAGAAAGTAAAATTTTGAACCTTCGCAAAGGTCGGTAGATTGATGAGAGAAATTTGACGTTTGAAAGATTTTTTTCTTTTTTTATTCTGTCTTCCTCCCCCAGATCAAGATGATTAAAGGCTGAAGACACGTGAATTAGTGAATATTTCAGGCCTTCTTTCAGCCATATTGCTGATTAAAAATTGAGCCACGATATTTTTTCAGCGCTTTTTCTGCAGTTAATTGTTTCTTGAGGTATCTGCCACTACTCGCCTGAATACCATTCTGCTTTTATATTCCCCCTCCACCCGCCACAAAACAACCGCCACCAACCTCCTCCAAAAACTCCAGCAAGCCATCACAGCCAAAAAAAAAAAAATGAATAACAGTGAAAAAAAAAGAAATAGTGTTAACTTTGAATTTTGTAAATAACTTTGAAAAGATGCATAAAAATAACTAATAAATAGTTAGAAGGTTATATGTCTTCGGGAGAATGGCACCGATAAAAAGCCAACTCTAGGGGGCTTTTCCCTACTCTTAAAAAAATAAGAAAAGTAAGATCTTTTGTATTTTTTTTTACTTTAATATCCAAAAATTCAAAACCCTTATCATTCATTTGTCCGTTTCGGCTTAACGATCATTTATACTTGAATTCAGTTGACCTTATTGGCATTCGGTCTATCGTCTAGTGGTCCATTTGGCCTTATTGAGCCGTACATATAGAAGTTTTGAAAGAAACTGCAATTTGCTGACTGACTGATTGATTACCATTGAATTTTACCCAAGTTAATAAATTGTTATTCAAATTATTTATAATTTATCTTATAAGACAAAAAAGTTATTAGCTGTTGAATAGGGATAAATTATTTGACATTAAAAAAATCAATTCAACTGACATCACTGCAGGTGCCTAGCGAGGTATAGCATGACTAATTTGCAAGTAATACCTCGCTGGGCACCAGCAGTGATGTTAGTTGAATTAATTGGTTTTAATGCCAAAAGACATGCCCCTATTCAACAGCTTGTAACTTTTTTACCTAAAATTATCACGCCAGCACTAAATTTTACTTCGGAAGTCCGGACTTCCGACAGACTTCCGAAAAAGAAAAGTGAATTACCAGATTGTCGGAGGTCTGTGTTTTGTTGCCAGTTCACCAGCGACGTTTCTTAAAAATTTTATTTAAATTCACAATAAGATGTAAGTTGCGGTCTTCAATAAAGAAGAAAATTACAGGTGTTGAAGGGGTAGAAATTTTTAAGAAGCATTATCACCACATACTTAACTTTTGTTCAAGCACGGATCAACTACAGTATGTGGTGATAATCAATGTTCCGAAAATCAATCAAAATAAACACTCAGGATGCGTTTCCTGTTGGAAACATTCTGATTGTATAATGGGATAGCGCCTCTCGCAACTGCTCCGCCTGACTGGTATGCAATCTCGATCAGCGCTTGACTCAACAATGCCAACCGAGTCGCATAATTCAGAATCATCGGTTCTACAAACATCGCATATCAGAGATGAGTGAGATACAAACTGATCCATTCTGATTGTCTCTCTATCAGTATCCGTCTGGTTTATTTGAAATTGAAAACACGGCGGAAGTGAACATCTTTCCCTCACAAACACAACTTCAATTTGATTTTATTCTTACTTATGTAAAAAACGCTGTAAAATCAAATAAATTTATTAATCGGCTATGTTTAAAATTAAACAACATTTGCTAATGATCGGTTACATGTATCACTCACTCACTGCCTGAACCATTCACTCTTGATCCTAGCCCAACATGATTCGCCGTATGCATCGCTCAATTGTAAGATTCCAGTTTGATGATGGTGCTGATATGTTTTGACAGCAAGCATCGTGCGAGGTGATTTGTATTTTAGCGATGAATAGAACGAACGATGATCGGATAGGTCCAGTAGCAATCAATAACAAAACCTGATCGCTGTACGTTTAGTTGCGAAGTGCAATCAGTAACATTCATTGAAAATGAGTGATTTTCGGAACACTGGTGATAATGCTTCTTAAAAATGTTATTTCTTCTAATTTTCTTCTATCCATCTATAATTTTCAAATCTTGATATGTTCTCACTATAAGAACATAACATTCATCGATAAGGCCGTAAAAATTTATTTCAAACTATATAATAACTTTTTTTTTGAAAAAAAAAAAAACAAACTAATGCAGATATTGTACCGCACATGAAGCTTCGTAACTTACAGTACCTACGGCAGTACAATGAATAGGCCACCCGGTATAGGATAAAAATCTTACACCGACATTTAGGTAAACTCCCCCGGCTGAAACTTGACCCCAGACAGTTTCGGCTGCACGCTGAACCAAAAGAAACCGATTCTCTTTTCGTATTTTCGAGGTTTCGAGGGCCAGCCTCCTCCCAGTTCGATCGCGCGCCCAATGGAGTGGATAAAATATTGTAATTAGATTTTCTTCTAATTGAAAAGCGTTGTTGTGCTGTGCTGTTGGATCGCGTTCCAGGTTCCTATACCTACATACAGAAGGCTCAATGACATGACGCTATGGATGGAAGGAAGCAGAACCCGTGCCGTGCTGCGCAGATCCCGGAAAGTAGTCCAACGGGTCGCTGGGTCTTGTGCGTGACGCCATATTTATTGTGGTGGGCCTTCGATGAGGAGAAAGAGACATTAAGGTGCCACCTCCTTCGTTGTTCGATCTATTCCATCCATTGGCATTGCATTGGGGCAATTCCGGGGAACCGTGGAGCAGTTATTTAGAAGAAAAATGCAAAAATGGCCACCCCCGGGGAGATCCCTTTCCCGATCTGAATTGAACTAAGACGATGATGTTGTTGATGATGATCGCACTCGTTTCGTCGTCGAGAAGAACGGATCTGTGCGCAGTGTGCTGTTTCACCTTGGTAGGTTTAACTCTGAGCTACGTGGGGACGCAATTTTGCTACAAGGCAGAACATGGTCTAATGATGGCAATGACATGATCCGATCCTCTTGTCGCTTGGATCGTGTAGTCGATTTTAGGCATGAATTTAAATTTAAAATTTTACAACTTCCTTATGAGACTGTTTGACTTGGTCATTAAAGTTTGCTGATCTACAAGGAATAAATTCAATGGACTGTATATAGTGCTTAGACAACTATCTTAATTGGAAATTGAAAAGAAAACTCTGTAGTTTCCTTAATAAAATATCGTAAATAGGGAATTCAGGCTTTGTTGGTTTACATTCTAAACAGAAAAAGTTATTGAAATTGAAATAGAGATAAGCATAGCAATATTTTAAAATTTAACATTAATGTGTGCCTAGAACACCACTGCAATCTATCAATAGAAATTTGAAATTTATGTTTATTTTTTTGCACGAAAAGCAACCAGAAAAAGTTATGGAAGGTATAAAATTAATGTACGGGGGGGTTCTATCGGTGCCAATTCCGCAATGAAAATCCGTGGGTTTAACAATCACACAATTTATTGATCGCAACTTTATTTGGGTTTTGGTACTATTTATTCACAACACATTATTTAGGGAAAATCAACGCTGAACTTTAACATTTATTAACTACAATTTAACATGACTACGTCTAACGATCATCTATTCGAATGGCGAATCTACTTAAAACTGACTGGATACAATACAAAAATGGTGTTGTTGGTAAGGGACAAAAATAGTACAATTCGATGCATTTTTACTTTTTATCTCATCGGATGGGTGCAGCTATCAGCTGCTAATTAGAGATGCTGACAGTTTTCCAGATGAATCTCCCTTAATCGTCCTTCTTCCTCACATAATGACTCAGTGTTGTAAGAAGGGTCTTCAATACGCTCTCTATTAACCCAACACCTTCCATAACCATTTCATTCATTCCTGAATAAGTATTTAGAACAAGTTATAGTTTTGTATGGAAATAAATTCAAAAATCATCAGAAATTTACTGAAAGTTGTAAAAAAAATGGATTTCATGTCAATAAACAACAAACCTAAGTTGTACCTGAGAACCGGCCCAAATAAGGGGTTTGGTGAATATTTTTTTCTAAAAAAAATTGGTTTGAACAAAGCCTTCACACAGAATAGTGAAAAAAATGTGTAGATACAGACTTTGACGTTTTTGACAACACGCCTAAACATTTTGTGATGCCAAAATCGAATGTTGACAAATTAGAACGGTCTTATTCCTCAACTATTTTTTCACTAAATACTACAACGAAATTATTATTATTATCATCAACGTAATTTTTAGTCAATTTCTGATCATTTTATTCATTTTTAATTTTTTTGTCATGTTTCTAATGCATTGATCACGTTTCTTGTTTTATTTATAATTTTTAGTGTTTCTGTCATATTTTTTTTTGCTATTCTTCATCATTTTTAAAGCTATTTTTGTCGTTCTTAGTTTTTGGTTTTTATTAAATTTCTTTTTGAAATTTTATGAAATTTCCATCTTTTTGTCATTTTTTAGTATTTCATTGTAATTGTGATTTTTGTAATTTTTTTTGTGAGTAAACATCGAACACAGTTGTACTGGATTAGTTTTTTTTTAATGATTGTATGTCAAATGCAAATGCGTGGATAAAAGTTGCGAATGACACAAAGATGTTTAAACGAATGTATTCGAAAACAAAAATGAAACAAATTAATAAGAAATTTTAGAGGCTTCATTTGAAGAAAAACTTTTTGAATTTACTTAAATAAGCAAGCTTATTCTTTTAAACCACAAGCATAACCATTTTAAGCATTGTTAAAAATGTATCTAATATTCAGAAATAAGAGTAACGAATAAATTTTACGGTTCAAATAAAGATAGTTTTCTACTCTTGTAAACTTGTATAAAATTTATAAAAATTGAATTAAATGGCGTTAAAGATTCAATAAAATTTTCAGCTGAATTTCTCCTGAGTTCTTTTACATACAAAAATTATCAATAATAACTTTTTTTTTTTTTCTAAACCCCAGTAAATAAAGTTTTTATTTTTTTATAAAAAACACATTCATTGATATGAATATAGATCTTATTCTTTATTTGTGATTTTTACCAGGTTTGTGTTTCTAAACTGACTCTGATTGCATTTAAAAACTTAATTTGGAATCAAGATTCTAAGTTATGAAACAGCGAACTTCTTCCATTTGAATTCTTTATGAAATTTTCATATTGATTCTGCGAGCTGAATCTGATTTTGAATAGAATAAATTTTTAATTCTGGATCTAAATTTGACATATTGAACGTAAATTCAAAATCTGAATTAAATTCCAGATAATAATTCCTAAGAGATTAAACATAAAAAGCGAAATTTGATCAGAAATCTTTTACTTTATTCTGAATTCAAGGGTTCAATTATTTACTCCTAATTGAACTTGTACATTCGAACGAAAATTCCGAATGATGAAATTGTTTTGTATTTTTCAATTCTGGACTCTTTGATCTTTCTTATGCTTCATTTTGCATATGGACTGAGGATTAAAATTTCAAGTCCAAATATAATGGCTCCGAAATAATGAGTTTTAAATGCGAAACCAAGATTCGAATCAGAATTCTATCCCAATAATGATCCACACTGAGAATTAATAGCAGTAAACTGGGTACTTACTAGAAATTTTTCCGCAAGTACCCGGGCCGGGAAAATACGGGTTTTTTTTATGTTTAAACCTTGCAAAGTTCCAGCATTATGTTTCAAAATTTTCTCCAGAATCCGGCGAATACCCAAGAAATTTTTCGGAATTATTCCATTGAAATCAAGAAGAAAAACACTTCAAAATTGATTTGTTTATCGAAACAAATTAGAAATCAAAATCATATTTTAGGCTTCCAAAAATTCGTTCTTGTTTATTTTGACAAAAATTTAAATTTTGTTTTGTGCGCAAGATGTTTAATTCTAAGGACCTTATTGAAATTTTTGTTTGATTATACACGTAAAGTGAAAAATTTGCGCAAAATCAGGGGATTCTGGCAAGGTTAGAATCTGTTAGACTTTCGAGAGTCTTACTTTCGGAATTCAATATTTTGAAAGTGTTTTTTTTTGCCAAACTGCTGTAAAACTTGGGGCTTGGGATGAGATTTCGAGGTTTTTTATTACGTTCTGAATCGAGATAGTTTCTCCTGACTTATTTTAGTTACTCATCAAAATTTGATTGATAAACTTTTATACAGAAACAAAAATTTAAACTTATTGTTTGTAGGATGAATATAAAAAGTCACAGAATGCTGCTCTGCATAGCTAATTAGCTTGTTCATGCATAGAACCTTGTCCTTATCAAATAATTTTCATTGGGTTAAGAATTTTTAGTTCGAAATGATTATAGCATTTTCCATGAAATACTTAGCTTCGTCTCATGTTACCAAATTTAAGAATAGAACCACAAAACCAAAACCATGAATAAAGAGAATTAATATTTCAATCTTAGTGGGATTTTCTGGATAAATTCATGTAAAAAAAATTTCTTCTTCGATACAAATATCAAATTATTGAATTATTCAAATTATCTCATATTTTTAAATGATAAAATTGGTCTCGAAAAAACTTAAGAGAGCAAAAAGTCATTTTGCTGCGGTCTAAAAACTTTGTGCAAGATCTCTGGTTGTGATCAGATATTCCTCTAACCATGACAAAGAAAGTCAAGTACTACATCCTTCAGACTTTTGTTATAACTCATATTTTTTTTAATTCGAATCTAACTTCAGATTTTATTTCAAGTTTCAACGATAAAGAGAATCGAACATACATTTCGACAGTTCTAAGCCCACGGTGTATATTTTAAAACTTTTTCAATACAACAAAATTCAACATTTGTCACACAATAGAGAAAACTTTCTCCAACATAACGCACTTTTTGCGACATTTTTTTTTTCGAAAGTTCATAAAAAATGCGCTGCGATTCTTGTGCGTTCGAAACTGACGAATTTTTATTCGAATCTAGGCTTATAATTTAATCAAAGAACTTTGAATTTCACATTTGCATGATTTAATGTACTAGAACGCATTCAAAAGTAAATCAAAATTGAGAATGTATACGGTGGAGAAGGCTAGAATAGATTTTTATTAAACACCCTAAAAATGTATTTTCAGGAAGGCAACATTAGTGAAATCCGGCTATTTTTAGAATAGTTTATATTTTAACTAATCTTTTAATAATTTCAACTCGATGTTTTCGAGGATCGTAGGTTATAAAGTAGAATTCCATTAATGTCCTTATCATCATTATTGAGAATTGGTACTGGTTATCGATATTTTCCATGACTTGCCAATCACTGAATTAATTACTTAAATTTAGTCTTGTTAAATAACTT
This sequence comes from Uranotaenia lowii, assembly GCF_029784155.1. Classification (NCBI taxonomy): domain Eukaryota; kingdom Metazoa; phylum Arthropoda; class Insecta; order Diptera; family Culicidae; genus Uranotaenia; species Uranotaenia lowii. The sequence continues at coordinate 286,104,988 of NC_073693.1, read as the reverse complement.
GAAGTGTCTTGTTTTTATTTGTGAATTTAGATTTAGTTATACTTTATTCTAAATTATTTAAAAAAAAACGTATAAAAACGTAGAGACAGTTTTCGGACAGAAAATTACCACTAGCGCGAACCATCGTAAAAACTAGTTAAAAATGATGGGCATGCCAATAGACTGAGTCGATTTGGTGTCATTTTAAAATTTCTTAAACCTTGGGGTCTAAAAAGCTTCGTTTTGCTTCATAATTCAGCCATGATTTTTTGCAGATTTTTTAAGTAACGTTAACATGAGTAAATTTGAACTTTTAAGTTTGTATGGGGAAATTCAATATTTTGTTTTGAAAAGTTAACAAACCAATAAAAATCGTTCAAATATAAAATTAGTCTGATTAAATCAACGACCAGTGAGTGTAATAACAAATTGTGTGTCTTGAAAATGATGGTTATAAAAACTTTTTTTAAGTACTTAACCCTTCATTTCATGATTTTTTTATTTTCCCCTAAAAATCATTTTGAACAGTTGGAAATGATGTGTACATCTAGACAAAACAATTAAAATAAAATACGATTTTGCACTTTTTTCAAATATTAATATTTGCAAATTTGTTACTTTATGAAACGAAGGTTTAAGAAAGTTTCTCAGGTTTGAAAATTTAATATCACATAAAGTAATAGTTTTGTTGATTTTATTTTGGTCCAGCATGATTTTTTTGTCTTAAACGAATACAACTCTTTTCAAAAGCTGCACAGTTTTCTTTTCTAAAAGTAAAAAAAAGCTGCAAAACTGCTGCAACAAATTTCTACCTGTGGGCTGGTGCAAGCTGTGGGCCAACCGGTTTTTAAGCCAATTTATAAATTCTTCAAAGGAAATTTTGCGCTAAACAACTTTGTCCAAGATCGTAGCTTTGTATATTTTCGAAATAAAAAAAAATTAATGGCTTTAAGTTAGGGTTGCCTTCCCGAGGCATGTCCCGCTTTTTTTCTCAAAATGTCCTACTTTTTCCTGAGAAAACTTTTGTGGTAGACTCAACCTTCTCCGATTCTACCACTTCAAAATAGTTGATCCATGCTGTATGTATCTTTCCTCGATCATTTTCAACTTTTGTCGTATTTTTTTCTAATCTTTGTTTATCCATTTATGATTTTCAAAACTAGAAATTTTCTTACTTAAAGAACATGGCATTCATCGATTTAATTGTAAAAATTAAATACTTTTATGACTTTTCACCGATCTACACTGGAAAAACTTAAATTTAGCTCCAATTGAAATTCATTGTTTCAACACAGAAAATGTTTTTTGTATTCTGTTTGTTCTCAAATTAGCAGCATTTTTTCAAAGTAAGTATTAGGCAAGAATAAATAACTCGTTTAGTTCTTAGCATTAAAAACTTGACTAAATCCAAGCATCAACATTTTTAACCCAAAATCCGGGCAATATCAGAGTTAATTTGATCAAAACCACGGAATTATTCAATTCAAACATAAATAAAATAATAATAAAATTGGAAATATATTTTAACATCAAAACACATCAGCAGATTTTAAATCATATTTAGGCTTCCGAAAAACTGTTCATGATTATTTAGATTAAACTTTCTCAGAAAAAAATCGTTTTAGAACGCGAAAATAAAAAAAAAATAAAAACTCAATTTAAGTTTTTTTGTTCAATTTTGGAAATAAAGTGAATAAATCAGTGCAAAATCTAGGCTTTTTATACAAAATCTGGGAAACTGAGCTGAACCGAACTTTTTCTAAATTTTGTGTCAAATATCCGGGCAAGTCCGAGTAAGACTGAGAAATCTGGCAAGCTTATTTTAGCATCACCATAACAATTGAGACCCTCAAGATCACAGGGCTGCAAGTCCCAAAATAATCAATTTTGAGTTAAGTATACCTAACGATTCTGCATGTTCAATTGTACATCTGGTGCAAAACGGTGAATTTTTTATAATTTTTATGAACACATTTTCGATTGAATTTAAACTGCTCGAATTCCAAAAATATATGAAAAATTGAGCACTTTCACACAACTTTGAAGCGCGTTTTCTCGAAACTATTATTTAAGCACTTGCACCCTTCTGATTCCAAGCGCCTCAATTGGGTTCAGTTAAGCGTTCTATGAGCACGTTCTAGCGATGTTAATATTTATCAATTGAAGAAAATATTCTTCAAGTTACTTCCAAAAGATGATGGCTCAAGATTTTTCTCCGGAATCTTTGCAGACTCTCTGGAATGTAAAGCTTAAGGAAAAATACAATTCCGGATAAAATAGAACAGGACTACCGAGCGAAAAAAAAATATTTTCTTTAAAACAATGAATGAATGGACGAGTTAAATTGAATAAACTTGGTAGATGATAAAAAACGGCTGTTCAGAAATATAAAAACTTTCTTCAATCTTCGGATTATAAATAACTCTGAACTACAACATTTTGGACTGAAGTATTCACAGTTTACAAATAAGGAAGTTTTCTTGAGAATTCAATTTAAAAAAATCATTTGTTACTTTCTATGAAATGATTTACCTGAAAGAACATATACATATGGGGAAAGACCATAAAAATAAGGGTTTTAAGAGTTTCCAAAATCTCCCGCTTTTTTCGGAGATGTTTCGCTTTTTCTACGTGAAATTCCGCTTTTTTCAGAATGTATCTGGTATGTCTACCCGATCAGGAGGGAAAAACAAAACTATATCAAGATGAGATATTTTGATACTAATTTTCTTTCTATCTAAATTCAGTACTCGTAGGATGTTAAAATATCTCAAATTATATCAAAAAATCTATTTGATCATAGCTATATTATATCAGTTTTTGATATGTCTCTATCAAGATTATATCTGGTTCAGATAGCATAGTTTGATATAAGGCAGAACAAATCCTATCAAAATTAAAACTTATCAAGATATGAATGCTTCGAGAAAAATTTCTAGTGGAATGTCAGTATCCCACACTATTTGCTAAAATCATACTCCGTTTTTGGTATCCCAAAAATTTGATTCAATTTTATAAATCTGCTGAGCGAAACTCATTGAAGTACGGTTTGGGCCGTTGACTTCGATGTCCGTGTTTCATGGAAAGTTATATGCATATCAAAATAAGATATGATTATAATATATTATAACAATTTGAAACAAATTCTTTATGGTTGAAAGTAAGTTCAATCCTATTCAAGAATGCCAATCAAAATAAGATATAACCAAGATTCAAGAAACTAAGAGTCGAAAATTATGAGAACAATATTCTAACTGAAAAAGATATAAACATCTCGTTGAGATATGTTTAAGTTCTTATTTTGATATGCTCTCCTGATCGGGTACTAAAGGGGTCTTCGCTCCATTTTAAAGTGACGCCAATTAAATTGTATCGTGCTCCCTCTCTTCTTCCTAAATAGTCACTTAAAGGAGGGTGGAGTCACAGAAATATTTCTCGTATTCAAAAACAATCCCATGCCAAATTTGATTCTATTTGCTTGATTAGTTCTCGAGCCACTCTCTTCCCTTCTTTTTTCCTCACTCGAAGGTGGAAGGGGTACAAAATATTCGAATAAACATTTCTCGCTTTGAAATATCCTACCATAATAAGTTTGATTCCATTTCCTCGATTATTTCTTGAGTTATGCAAAAAATGCATGGAAGCCCCCTTTCCCTCTTCCTATGTCCTCCCTGGAAGAAAGAAGGGGTCACAAAAAATCATAGAAACGTTTCTTGCATTCAAATATCCTTCCATGCCAAATTTGGTTCCATTTGCTTGAAAAGTTCTCCAGCTATGCCAAAAATTGTATGAAAACCCCCTTCCTCACTGGCTATCTTTCCAGTGGAAAATGGGAGGGATCTGAAATGTTCATAGAAAAATGTCTGGTACCCAAATACCCTCCCGTGCCAAATTTGGGTCCATTTGCTTGATTAGTTCTCAAATTATGTAAAATTTTGTAAAGGAGCCTGCCTCTTCCTCGCTGAAAGGAGGAAAGGGTATCAAATATTAATAGAAATTTTCCTCGCACCCAAATACTCCTTTATATGAAATTTGGTTCCATTTGCTGAGTCGGTTTTCGAGTAGAGAACCATTTTTTTTGTTCGCGAGGTCCCCTCCCCCCTTTCAGAGATGGGAAGAGGTCTCAAACTATTATAGGATTCTTCCCCGGCCTCAAATTAATGCTCCGGTCAAGTTTCGTGTGAAATAAGAAGTTTATTGGTTAATTTTTAAGCGTAAATTTGAGTACAAAATCATGAATTATGAATGCAAAACTATTTAATAATGGACTTTTTTTTCGTTTTTATATTAAAAAAAATGACCCCACAGTCAGTTTTGACAGTTCTCTGCAGTTAAAATAAATTTCACAAGGCGTTTGGTTGGGAGCCCAAACTACTTGTAGTCATTTTCTGACTTCTGAATAGATTTTCTTATCAAGGAAGGGATGGTTGATTAATAATTTTTTAGGTTCCGGAATCGGCCAGTCAGATTTTTCTTCTTGAAATCCTCTTGAAACTGTCAACAAACAGTAGAAAGATAAACTTTCACCAGTGCTGGTTGATTATAAGTTTAACTTTTCTAATCAACTTTTCAAGATTCAACTAAGCATCGAATTGACCTCTGCTGTTGCAGTTCGTTTCGGGGTCTATGTATGTTTCTCGGTTCACCGGGTCGGATGCAAGTTAATGGAAAGTGACCAACCGATGGATTGAAAAGATGGATAGATGGATAGACATTGATACTATCGGCGGCGATGATGCGACTCTACCAGCTAATAATGGAGGCTTAATGTCGTTCTTCATCAGCCAATAAATGGCAACTAATCTTGGAACGTTACATGGCACTGAAAGTGATCCCTTATAGTGGAAGTATTGAAGTAACGCCTGTCGATTTCGAACGAAATTTCGTTAGAACAAATTTAACTATTTACTTCCACAAAATCCAGAAGTTCGATTTTTTTACAATTGAAAAACACGTTTTGTAAAAAACATTGAATATTCAATAAAATATTCAAATAAACTCCAAAAAAACACGCTCTAATATAACTCCAGCGGAGCAAAGCAGATTTGACGATTTCCAATCAATACAAAATCCAACGGTAATCATCTTCAAAGGGGCCCATCTATTTACACAATATTCGATTGATGAAATTTTCCCCTGCTGGCTGGCAGAGCTTCATGAATGTCACAGTAAGATTCACTCCCATGAAGGGTCTCCCTTGATCATGATCAAATTCTTCGGTTCCCCGTCAGGGGTACAATACTTGGCAGCATCTAGGAACATTCCAGCGATAAGATCAATTTGGTAATTGGTGGCTCTTTTTAAACTTTTCGTTGATTGAAGTGAAAGGGTCTTTCTTACAGAGTGTTCGATAAACTATGATTGTCTATCAATGAATATACAGAAAATAATCTCCAATCCTGTTCCAGTGTGACCTAGAATTGGGTCAAGGAGTTTCGATTTCATTAAACTTACCGTGGTGGGCAGGCACATAGGGGTTGAGTGTAGTTCAGTCGCACGTAGACCGCATTGCAGACCTGGAACGAAGATGTGATGTAGTTATCTGGGCTAGCGCTATCATGTGTTATCATAATTTCATATCAAATTGTTTTCAGCGTCTCTGCATAGGCAGAATGAGTATTCCATTCCATGAGTTTATCCATTAATTATCTGTTAAAAACTACCAAAAATACTGTATTTATCTAAAAACTAGAAAATTGCGCCTTTAAGTATGCAATAGCTCGAGGGTAGTAGACAAACTTTTAGAATTCTCTTTGTTTGATACTTACAAACTGTGAAATGAGAACTCATATGGCAGAAAATAGCCAACGGACCTTTTATCTTCGGATTTTACTAGAATTTTTCCTAGGGTCAGGGCACCCCAAATTAAGGATCAAGTCTCCTTTAGTAAAGAATCAAGTCTCCTGTAACTTAAAAAACATCACAAGTTTTTCGTCCACGAAAATGTTTCTAGTTCATCTGTGGGTTCATGTATCGTTTTAATTTTTGGAACATATAAACTTGAAATGACACGCTACCAGAAAATGCAAAAGACTGCGAGTTGCTAAATTTTCCTAAGAAGATATGATGTAAATAAGAAAAAAGGATCAAGTATCCCCATTCTCCTCTAGTGTTCGGAGCATAGAACCATATCACCAAAAGAGTATACGTTGTATACTTAAAAACCGAGATATTTTACTGCCAGTTTTTTTAGAAATTATGTGACTCACAAGACAATTTTAAATCTCCTTTTAAAATATTTAATGTTATGCTGATAAACCACCCCAAACATGATAAAGTGCATTTACGTTAAACTTGAAAACTTTTGATCGGATTTGGAACATACAAATTTGATAAATTGTCAAATGATGATTTGATTCGTTTGCTTAATGTATTTTTACTTACTAGAATTTACACTATCAAACATTAATTCTTGTACTCGCATGTTCGATATTTCTACCGAATTTCAAAACAAAGGGTTTTAAATTTTGAATCTTCTGATATAAACCGTTTTGAATTGTACGCAATAAACTCAATTTGCTTACACGATTAACTGAAAAAATGTTCTAATAGCTTCGGAACGTTACGCTGAAATGGGGTTAGTACGTGTTTATTGTTTTTACAAATAATCTCAAATAAAAAAGGTTCTTGTGACCATAAAAGTATTTATAATAAAGGTCAAATTCGATTCTACGTTCACCCCATTTTTTCGAAACGGATTATAGAATCCGACCGATAATCAAGTCAAAAATGTTAACCACGAATACTTTTTGACCTACAAACTTCAGACTTGTTGAGCGACCCCTTCCCGTGATCCGATCTAGCCCAAAATTGGCATGAGATCTCGTACTATTTAGACCTAGGATCAATTTAAGCCTGCAGCGTATAACATTTCACAAGCTTGAAATTTCCCATACAAATTTTGGGGCAGTCTAGTGTGCACTCAAACTTCAACTTTGAACTTTCGCAAAATTTTAATCTGAAAATATTTTTCGTTCATATTTTTTTCAAACGATCGATAACCAAACAAACAACTGTCTCACAAAAAAATGACATTTTTTAAATATTTGTGATCCGAATGAGATACAGCAATTCTGCGAAAATTTGACTTTTTGGCTTCTACCATTCAAACTGCAATATCGCAGAAACCGTTGAACTATCATATTGTTGGGTCCAAGATTAAGCCCGGTACAATATTTCAGGTTTGAACTGAAATTGAAATTCCTCTAGAATTTTGGACGATTGTATGTAGGTATATGAAAATAATATTTCCTTTCCAACAACCAGTAAATCAATTTTTTTCAATATTTTTTGTTTCTGAAAATCACGATATTTTTATCATTATTATTATTATTAATATTTATTCATCTGACATCCTTGTCTTCATGAAGCTTAAAACTAACACTCCCTTTCGCTATGCTTATACTATTAAAATGCTTGATTTTTTATAAGATTCACTAGATTTAAAAGCGATTCTGACGTTCTTATTGAAGTCTTGAAGACGCCGGTAGAGACGTTAAAGTCGTTTAACTCGGAAAACCAGTTGAATGTTTTGCACATAGCACGCAGCGGTTCGTTTTGACCAGAATTGGTTCGTTGATATTCGATCTGAAGAAACTCGTACCTCTTTAGTACCCTGGGTCGGATATTCAGATTTATGAGATGTAGAAGTTTTTAGGAATCGATGTCGCCATTTTGATTCTAAAACTCGAATAAACCATTTGTTCATATTACCTTTTCGTTTATATGTAGCCTGAAATTTATAGACTTATTGGTGGATTGAAAAGTTTTCAAAAAAAGTTATATTTTCTAAATATTTCAATATATATGCTATAGAAATCGCGTTTTTAGTTTTAAAGGACGAACACGAAATTATTGCGACACATTCAACAACTCATAACTTTTTTACCATTGGGTAAAAATCAACCAAATTTTGCACACTTTCTCATTGATGTGTCGAAGTCGTGTTTTTCGATCCAACGAAAATGGAGGTGAACCAACGCGAGTCAACAGAATAAATTCTTTCCAAATACCAGGAATTTCCTGACCTGTCGCATCAGCAGTTGGGAAATATGTTGAAAATTCGCCAATAAACCGTCTCCAGAGTGTTGAAGCGGATCCAGAAGCTGTTGACGTTGGACCACGGCAAAGGAGCAGGAAGACCGCAGAACAAAAAGATGGAGGAAACGGTGAAGCGGATTACTAAAGCAAATCCCAACGTTTTAAGCCGTGATTTGACTAAAAAGATCGGCATGTCGCAGAGCTACGTCCAGAATGCAAAGAAGAGAGCATACACATGTACGAGGTACAGAACTTCCCAAGCCGCGATGTGCGGCAACAATCGACGGCTAAAGCATGGATCATCAGAAATCTTGCACTGTTTATTATATCATAGCGCTCCTAGTTGTCGGATCTGGAATTTTTTGACAGTACTTTGTTCGGAAAGGTTTCCTCTATCAGTGCTGAAAATTTCATTACGATTCGTTTTGTTCCAAAAAAGTTACACGTGATAGAAGCCGCGAGACGAAAATTAATTTTGGACACCCACGTTCAAAAACCCGATGTGGTCTGGTTCAAAAATCGCGGAATCTGATTTGAGGAGGCTTCCTGACCAAAAATTTTACAAAACCACTGGTCGGAGTGACGTCCCCATCAAGTTCAAATTCGTTTTTGCAAATAACTTTGCATAAAAGTGTTTGATCTGGCAAGATATTTGGAGCTGCGGCCGAAAAACCCCGAATTTTTTTTGTGAAAAACAAGACCATGGACTCCGAAATGTACAAGGAGGAGTGCCTGAAAAATGTGTTTTTTCTATTGTTAGATCTCACAAAGAACCAGTAAAGTTTTTGCTAGATTTTTCTAGCTGCCACTACAGCGAAGAGGTACCGGGCCAACTGGTGGATTTTGTAGAAAAGGACGTCAACCCACCCAACTGCCCTCAATTCCGCCCTATCGAAAAATTTTGAGCAATTGTTAATCAGAAGATGAAGAAGAATGGTAGGACGACTCGGGAAGCAACAGAGATGAAGAGATAGTGGAACAAAATGGCCGCTGAGGGCAGTGAATGGCCGCTGAGGTCAGTGAATAGGGTGTCCAAACTTAGATGAGTGGTTCTCGACGAAAAGTACGAAATTTCATCAAAACAACATCAGAATAATTTTTTTCTTATTTTTCCTTAAAAGTGCATTAAAAATCCTACAATTTGAGCACAAAACATTTTTATTACGTTTACATAGCTCCGAGATAGACCCTTTTTAATGCGTCCAGATTTGTAGTGATCCATGCTTTAAAACCCGGACACGGAAGCTTTACGAGAAGATGCTGACAAAATATGGCTGCTGTGTGATGGACGACGAAACGTATATAAAGCCGATTTTAAGCTTATTCCGGGGTTGGAGTTTTTTACCTGCAAGAGCAAGTTCGATGTTGACGAAAAATCTAAGATGAAATCTTAGATCTCGTTTGGCAGGCAATCTGCTCTTGCGGACTGAGAATTGAGCCTTTCGTGACAAAGGGCACAGTAAATGGCAAGATCTACAAATCTGAGTGCCTCGAGAAGCGCCTATTGCCGTTTTTGCAGCAGCACGAGGAAACTCCGCTATTTTGGCCAGATTCGGCATCATGCCACTATTCTAAAAGTGTCCTGGAGTAGTATGAGGCCAATTATGTCCATTTTGTTCCAAAGGACGTGAACTCGACAAACTGTCCGGAACTGCGCCTGGTGGAGCAGTATTGGGCAATAATGAAGCGGGAACTTCGGAAGAGCAAGAAGACAGTCAAAGACGAGTAGGACTTGTTAAGAACCAGAAAAACAATTCAAGCGAAACCAGAAAAATATTTTATGAGATTTTCATCCTATTAAATAGTCGTTCAAAAAAAAAAAAATAATAATGTGAGAATCGAACTTAATGCAACATCTCATCACGGATGAGATGTCCAATATCTTACCAAGATGCATCAAAATATGAACTAAATATATTGAAAAATGGTTTATTTATTAAGGAATTAGCCTGAAGTTTTCATCCTCAGTATTAATGTATATTTATACTTGACAAAATAGTACTTTAAATTTTTCAGCAAAATGTCCTTTGCCAAAGGATTTTCACCATTTTTTTTACTTTCTTTGTTGTTGTGGATTATTTTTCTAGATTGGGTTTCGAAATACACAACCCAAATAAATAACTTAAACTATTTCTTTTAGGAAATATAAAGAGATCACGAACGTTGGGGTTGGACTTGAATTTGAAAAATTTAGTAGGGAAAAAATGGACATAATGGCCACATTAAGGAATACGCTTATTCAACCATAGAAAACAGCTCTAACATGTTAGTTACATCATTGTTATATTAAGACCCAAAAAAGTCTATTTCCTAACTGGCTGAAACTTGAAAAAGTAGATGAAACATTTAAAAGTGTATTTTAAAGATTTTTGCCGAAAGCTGAAAATCAGTCACTGAAGGGGCATAATGAGAACCCTCACCTGGGGCAGTATAGGCACCATTAATAGGGGCACTATGAGCGTTTTCTGCCGTAGAATCTAGCACTCAACTCCTCTGATTATCTTTCCAACACCTTACCAATAGGCTAGATCGTCAGATGTAATCGTAAGATGTAGTCAAGCTGTAGCTCCAAAATTCAGTTAACTTCAACGAGTTCAATTCGCTGCTAGATTCTAAAGGGTGATTCGGTCAAAATTTGGTCAAGGGAAAACGCGTGTAAATCGGTGGAATCGTTTATATAAAAAATCAAATTAAATTTCTTTTTCAAGTTTAATTAGTATAAAATTCAGGAAAAATTATCAGTAGGCTTCCCTTTTCCAAATCCGAATTGTTGGGCCTTACGCTTAACCCCTGCCATCAGATTTTGTACAGCCACCTTGTCCACCTTCTTCGCCGCAGAAAGCCAGTTTGCCTTGAACTGCTGCTCGTCCTTAGCAGTTTTTTGGTCTTCTTAAGGTTCCGCTTGACAATAGACCAGTATTTCTCAATTGGGCGGAGCTATGGCGTGTTGGGAGGGTTTTTGTCCTTGGGAACCACCTGCACGTTGTTGGCAGCGTACCACTCCATGGCCTTTTTACCGTAAGTGCAAGATGCCAAATCCGGCCAAAACATTACGGAACAACCGTGGTTCTTCAGGAAAGGCAGCAGACGTTTATTCAAACACTCTTTCACGTAAATTTCTTGGTTGACAGTCCCGGGAGCTATGAAAATGCTGCTTTTCAAGCCACAGGTACAGATGGCTTGCCAAACCAGATAGTTCTTCGCGAACTTTGACAGTTTCATTTGCTTGAAAATATCTGCTACCTTTTCCCTTCCTTTTGCCGTATAAAACTCGTGTCCCGGAAGCTGCTTGTAGTCGGCTTTGACGTAGGTTTCGTCGTCCATCACCACGGAGTCAAACTTCGTCAGCATAGTCGTGTACAGCTTCCGGGATCGCGCTTTGGCCGTCGTATTTTGTTTATCATCGCGATTTGGAGTCACTACCTTCTTGTAAGTCGATAGTCCGGCTCGTTTTTTTGCTCGATGCACGATTGTAGACGATACACCCAGCTTATTTGCGGCATCTCGGAGAGAGAGGTTAGGGTTTTGCTTGAAACTACCGGCAACTCTCTTTGTCGTCTCAGCGGCTTCCGGTTTTCGATTTCCCCCCGATCCGGACTTCCTGGCTGTCGACAAACGTTTCCCAAACACTTTAATTACATTTGTAACGGTTGATTTGGCAACTTTCAGCGATTTTGCCAGCTTTGCGTGCGAGTAGCTCGGATTTTCGCGATGCGCGAGCAAAATTTGATACGCTGCTCTTCTTCCTTGAACGGCATTTTGACAACTGAAGAGTGAATTCCAAAATCAAAAGAGGAGCAACATTCTACACACACACCTTCAAAATGAGGGGTGTTCAGGATTTTTAAATGCAAAATTGAAAGAAATACGTCAAGTTGATATTGACCAAATTTTGACCGTATCACCCTTTATTAATCACTTTTGCAATTTTTGAGTTCATTAATGAGTATATAAAGTTCACTGAAGATATTTGCGCAGTTGATTCTCTTAGTCAGCCAATATGTAACTTTCAAAGCATTCATTCAAGTTAATTTAACTTTTGGTTGCTTGAGATTTGTTATGTTTGAAATTTTAATCGCATGTAAACTAAAGATTTTAAATTTTGAATCCTCTTATGTGTATGATTTTTTTCGCATTCTACGCAATGAACTTTAATATGTTTCTAAATGCATATTAAAGTTCAAAACAAATGTTTCAATAACTTCCTATCGTTATGCTGAACTGGATCTAGTACATTATTTTTACAAATAATCTCAAAAAGGTTTTCAAAAAAGGCAGATGGGTGCTGATTTGCTCGAAAATCTTGAAAACAGATTTTGGATTAAAAATCATAAAACTTTGAAAAGAAAAATATTCATATCGCTAATCCCAAACATTCAATATTTTACGATATGATGTAAACAATTTTTTTTTATTATTAGTGACCTTTTTAACATTCGGTCCTAGGACAATATTTGTGAAATTTATTATATTTTTCTATCGCTTCTATCGTATGATTTAATTCAGTGAAAATGTTATTTGAAATAAATGAAGATTTTTTATTGAGAAGTTCTTAATAAAGCTGCATAGAAAAATATAAATTAATAATCTTGGGACTGGTGGGCCCTTCGATTCTCACTAGTCACCAGTTTTTCACTGGATGAGCTGATATAAATTCTGGTTTGTTTGAAATATCTTGTGTACGATGTGAATGAGCTTTTCTCTTTTATGGCGACCGTCAAAAATTAGTTTAGTTAATTTCAATGTATTCACATGCCAGTTGTTGATGAGCGATAAAGTGAAAACTCTTAATCCGTTATAATAATTTGCAAATGTTTTCCTGGGATTTTCTATAGAACGGGATTTGTCTAAACAAAAAAAACATATGTTAATTAAAGCCAAAAATGGCTTGGTATCAGATGGTTGAACATAAACATGTCTGTACAAACACGTGAAAAGGATCTATCTCCATATTTGGCGAATCGAGAAAAACGCGTTTGAAAAAAATACAACATATTTTAAATCGCTAATTAAAAATTACTTGAATTTTTAAATTTTTATGAAAGATAAACGATTTTTAGAAGCATCCTCTATATGTTAGAATAGAGGAATATCAATTTTCATGAAAAAACAACGCGCTATCGTAGATAGAACCTAACTCACGTAATATTTTGTCTATCCTGTTTATACACCCTTTGCTATTTTCTCATTTCTAGCTTTATTTTTAAGCTCGCGTTCATTTGCAACTATGTTTTCATGTTGAATAAAGTGTCAAATATTTACCAACACACAAAAAGGATCTATATCCATGAGGGCATATCGAGAAAAACGCGTTTGAAAAAAATACAACCTATTTTAAATCGCTAATTAAACATCATATGAAATTTTTGATTTTTATGAAAGACAAACGATTTTTAGAAGCATCCTCTATATGTTAGAATAGTGGAATGTCAATTTTCATGAACAAATAACGCGCTATCGTAGATAAAACCTACTTCACGTAACATTTTGTCTATCCTGTTTATACACCCTTTGCTATTTTCTTATTTTTAGCTTTAGTTACAAGCTCGCATTCATTTGCAACTATGTTTTATGTTGAATAAAGAGTTAAATTGATTATTTCGAGTTTGTTTGCGGAGTAGTAGCGAAAAATGGTTCCGGAGTAAAGGGTGTATATTCAAGTTATGGCAGTTCTGGCTTTAGAATGTTTATAGATCCTTTACTCAAATAGAGTTTTTAATGTAACGGAATATTATTTTCTCAAAAGGGTTTTACCGTTAAGTAGTGCAAATGTAGGCCTATCGCGGGGTACTGAAAATGGTTTTTGTTTACTTTTGGAGATAGATCCTTTTCACGTATTGGTACAGATGTACTCTACATGAAGCAAGGCTTAAAAAACCACATCCGATTCGGGTAGCTGATATCGCTAAGTTCCGTTGCTTAACTTGTATGATATTGCCAAATTTCGTTTCACTTCCAGTGCCAACAATTGAAGTTGTACCTATATCTCAGAGTTGGTACGGACTCGTTGTTTTGGTTTCAATTACAGTAGATAATTGTTTTTGCTTCTCTTCACGGTAGCCGTTTGCCATTTGAACCGAAGCCCCTAACGGAATCGCGCCGATATGGTCCAACTACATAAATGTGTGAAGTAATTTCCTGGCTGTTTTTTTCTTCGTCTGTCTATCCCGAACAGATCATTACTAACCCAGATTTGAACGTGTAATTTTTGGCACATGAACGAAACTGAAACAATTTTGACGCAATTTTAGTAGCTGGGGTTATGGCAACAACGAGAAAAAAACAATGAAATTCGATATGATTTTGATACTTGTGTTATTGCCTCCTTCTTCGAAGAAGACGTGCTCTCTAGGTTATGAAATGACCCAATTTTGGACGAGACCTGATCTCGGTTCCGGTCCCGAAGCGTGGTGCGATATCAGTTCGTACCTGGACTGGAACAAAACTTGATTAGAGCACCGATTTAGAAGACTGTTGCCGTGTTGGATTCGCTAAAACTGTCTGAACCTTCAATTGATACCGTTTTTTTAATTATGAAATTTTCTGGGCTACGTCCTATTATTGCGCGTGGGCGTTCAGTAATTAAATTCCAAAATTCAGAAATAGTGTTTAATTTGAAGATTAAAAGTTGGTAACTTACCTGTTGGATCGCACATTCCGGTAGGAAGTAGATGTGCTGATTGTGCGGGTAGTAATGATACTTGGTTGGGGCCAATCCGACCTGGAAATAAATATGGAATAGATCTAGGTTAGTTGCTGTCTGGAACGACGGTGAGTAGATCTTAAGGTAGTTTTTTTTAATTTATATTTTTTTATCTAATAACTATGCAATTAATCGCATCTAGTTGAACTTTTTACGGAAAGTTGGGCTTCCTTACACATAACCTTGGCTTAATGTGTGTATGGCTGTCTCTCCTTTCCCTTGCTGAATTATACACATTAGGTCTCATAAACTAGTCGCCTGATGCAGTCGAAATGATAACAGGGTAAAGTAAATGGCTTAATAGAATAATTACCACGTTGACTCGTGTTTGCCGGGTGTGAATTCGTTCGGATGCGTTTTGATGAAATTGGAAAAAAAAGGAAAAACATGTCGTTAGGTTGGGCCATAACCGTTTCAATTAAACACCTACTTTTATCCGGTAGCGAAAAGAAACTGAAACTACACTCTTACAAAGTATACTTACTTACTTACTTAATGATCCCGCGCCGATCCTCCGGTGCATAGGGCCGTGGTAAAAGACCTCCACTGTTGACGATCCGGAGCCAGCGTCTTCACCTGGTCCCAGTCAAGATTCTCGTCGACAGTTCGGATTTCAGCGGCTAGGCTTCGCCGCCACGAAGTATGGCAAAGTAAAATGTAAAAATTCAGATTTGGAAAATAAGAATGCATATTTCTTTGAAAAATAATCCAAAGTATTGCAAATCCAGTAACCCAAATAATTTATTGCAAACGGCAAAAAAAAACGCGTTCGGACAAATAACACCGAAGCGGATAAAAGCGACGAAAAGTGGCATCTCCTTCGGGCGATCTCAATAAGAACGTGTCAAAGATATCAACCTCCTGCCTGTTGAGGAAAGAGCCTCCATTCTCCAACACGAATGGAGGAATGAAAAAAAACACCTTCAATTAGGATCGGTGATGCCCCCAACTCGCGATTATCGGCGTGCGAACGGTGGAATTCCGCCCTGCTGTTTTTGCGATAGCTCTATGTTTACGCCATTTGTCCAAGGATTTTTTTTTCAATTTCAACTCTCTATTGCTTTTCCTCGTTTGCTTTCTTTTAGATTTATATCAGGAATAGGGCGTTTGGTGTAGGTGTCATTGAAAACTTCACAGTTCCACCGGCAGGAACATTGAATAGGTAGGTAGAGGGTAAGCTTCCTCGCATTAGAGCTTGTAGCTGATTATCGCATGCATCTTTTTCATATACCTGAGCTTTCTTAATACTAAAAGAATTGAAAGGAGGTTTGGAGCGTTAGAAGTTGATAGAGTATTAGACAATCAAAGTATGAATATTCCATATTCAGACAAATTCTTCTATGCTAGTGCAACAGATAAATCATCACGACCTTCTCAAAATAAACAAGAAATAATCGAAGAAAATTACAGGAGCCCCATGATATCCCTGCAGCCGCATGCTTCAAAAGTAATCTACAAAATTTCTAATACACCTTGAATTGCAGAATTTTATTTAAACCTACGTATAAAAATTGATCAAAATCACTCGTTAGAACAACAATGACCATATTTGTTAATGAAAATTTAAGTTGAAATCCGTTTAAATAAACTGGCAAAAATCAGCTATTCATTTTGTTGAATACGTAGGTTTAAGTGGTGGAAAAAAGTTAATCTTTATTCAAGTTTGTTCGTCAAGTCCTTAAATAGCTACACAGTAAACGAAAATTACCGAGTTCGGTAATTTTTTTTACCAAAATCCTAACATGTGTAAATCGTTAAACTGTTCGGTAATTTTTTCGGTAAAAAATAAACGACCATCGGTAAATCGATTCTTCATTTACCGATGTTCGTTTATTTTTTACCGAAAAAATTACCGAACAGTTTAACGATTTAAACATGTTAGGATTTCGGTAAAAAAAATTACCGAACTCGGTAATTTTCGTTTACTGTGTACACATTACATTAACGATAACTATTTGTCACTTTTCACTCTTCAAATTCGCTTACCGGGAAAGTCCTCATTTCTGAATGAGTGAAATGCGATTTCTACTCATTATTAACTGCCAACACTGCAGTATAACTGCTAATCGCAGTATGAGTAATTTCAGTTTACAGTGTGATGATGTAAACATTTGTCCCGTATTTACCATCATCACCTATCATCACAGCCATCGAAGATCAATTGCTATTGTTCTCAATAGACGAATCCCAGCAAACATGAAATCGCGTTAAAAATGATGACTCAACTCATTAAAAACGTTATTGTGAATCGTAATTCCAACTAACGCATGTAAAAGGTCGTAAAAATCGTTACTCGAACTCGGATTTAATGGTTTAAATCGGATATGATAAAAAGTCTGCCATGTTTGCAGATTTTGAAGATGATTTCGTTCCTTTTTTTCTCCCGCGTGAGATAAGTGAGAGAACAGCTTTGATGTTCTCTCTGCGACCAGCAGTGCAACCAGATTGATAAAAATCAGATGGTGTATTTGCAAGAATTGCCCAATGACAGAAGAAGCAAATATTGTCGCTGGCAACGGTTCGCACGCGCTAAGAGAAAAAACTTGTACTCTCTTGCATTCTTACTACGTATGTATATTGCCTCCCCTTTGGTAGGTAAATGCGGTTTTTTCGAGTTTCATACGATCATTTGATAATGTATATGAAACGTATAACAAAGTTGTTGAGAAATATACCTACAAAAATGTTTGCTGGGATTGACCAATACAAACTGAAAACCAAAACAATGTGTTTTGGTTGTGTCGACGGAGAAGACGGATTTAGTCCAAATCCGAAAACTGTAAGTCTCAACACATTTCATATCAGCACCAACACGTAAAAAGGGTCTATGGTCATTTATGACGTTTCGAGAAATCGCTAATTAAACTTGACGAGGAATCTTGCAAGTCTATATGATCAAAACGGTGCGTAGGATCATTTTACACGTGGAAAAAGAAAGGAGGTTGGTTTCAACAAAACGTTTTATTATTTTATTTTACAATATCGATGCAGATTTTTGTGTAGGTTTCATTAAAAAATCGATCGGAAATAACAATAAAATTTTGTAATTTTTACACACTCATTATTTATTACTTACATATAAAATTTGGTTTAATTCGAAATCATAAATCGGTTTATTTCAATAATCGTTTAGTAGGCCAAGAAATCAAAAACAAAAGAAAAATTAGTGGGAAAAACTGAACAAATTTTCTCATACGAACGGTTCCATCGACGGTGCGGCGGGACCTCCGGATTTGTTCCACAGCTCATCTAACAGACACAAATAACACACTACGTATTATCTCGACGCTCATCTAACAGATTTGTATCATAAACTAAAGTTTGGGTGAGGTACTTATTCTAATTCTTTTATGTTTAAGGAACAGATCGAAGTCGGACTATAACATACGAAGCTGTTTCAGGAAGGAAATGGAACCTTGTATTGATCCAGTAGCTACAGCCTACAGCTGTGGGTTAATTATTCCTCAAGGCAAGCGATTGGCGGAATTATGTTGACCATAACGTGCCAAGCAAAACATGAAGACTTCCCAATGAAAAAGGGGATTTTGTATTGAATAAATTATGCAAAAAACAAAAAATTGTAACCGAATTCTATTCATCCGAAAATCCATAACAACTTTGCTTTCATTTGAATTGAAACAAAAATGAATTCAAATAATAAATAGTAAAATTTTTATCGACTGGTTGGGTAATGAATAAATTGATTTTCGGCGATTTCAGTCACGAAAAAAACCTTAAAACGATTTTTATTTCTTCATCCGACGTTTCGGCATTTATTATGCCTGTTTCAAGGAGTCTATTAACATAACAAAATTAATGATGTGTTTAAAAAGGTGTTACAATAAATGGTGTACTTACTGAAATTTCTCGTTTTAATTGTCCAAAAAGTTTTTTGAATCTGCTAAACTGTCTAATCGGGAAATGTAAGTCCAGTTGTCTGTGGTGTATAACAAAAATATTCAAAGTTAAGCTTTCTACTTGCATGCAATCTTCCTTGAAATCTGTTCTACTTACTATTGATCTGGTTGCGATGGATATAACACTTTGCAAGTTTTGAAAACGAAAACAGATATAAAATGATTTGCAATATTTTGGATGTTGTTTTTCACTTAGCCACTACTGATGTTTGTTGTATTTTGTGTGTTTGTTGTATTTTGTATGTTTGGTGTATTATTATGTGTATTGGTGTGTTTTGGTTTGTTTTTGATGGAGTTGAAAATGCCGGCGTAGATGACACTGAGCCCTTCAGTATCAGTCTTCTTATTGACCGTGTTGCCATTCCTCGCGATGTGACACATTTCTAATGTTTGTAGACCGGAAGTGAAATTGTGACGATCAATTATTCTCGTGCCGTTCAAATCAAAAGAGTGATCGTGTTTTATGCTGTAATGAAGTAATGCAGTTTGTCCATTTAAATTTGCCATTCGCGGGTCCTACGAAAACGATTTCTAAAATAAAGCAGATTTTTACGAAAGTAAAGGATCCGGTACACCAGGACGATTTTTCGAACGTCGTTTACTCGATTCCTTGCAATGACTGCGATTCTCAATACATTGGAATGACAACAAACACACTCAAGGAACGGATTGGCGGACACAAATCGAACAAAAAGGCGTTAGACAAACTGCGGAGCGAAGGAGTGGATAAAGAGGACCCGCGAATGGCAAATTTAAATGGACAAACTGCAATACTTCATCACAGCATAAAACACGATCACTCTTTTGATTTGAACGGCACGAGAATAATTGATCGACACAATTTCACTTCCGGTCTACAAACATTAGAAATGTGTCACATCGCGAGGAATGGCAACACGGTCAATAAGAAGACTGATACTGAAGGGCTCAGTGTCATCTACGCCGGCATTTTCAACTCCATCAAAAACAAACCAAAACACACCAATACACATAATAATACACCAAACATACAAAATACATCAAACACACAAAATACAACAAACATCAGTAGTGGCTAAGTGAAAAACAACATCCAAAATATTGCAAATCATTTTATATCCGTTTTCGTTTTCAAAACTTGCAAAGTGTTATATCCATCGCAACCAGATCAATAGTAAGTAGAACAGATTTCAAGGAAGATTGCATGCAAGTAGAAAGCTCAACTTTGAATATTTTTGTTATACACCACAGACAACTGGACTTACATTTCCCGATTAGACAGTTTAGCAGATTCAAAAAACTTTTTGGACAATTAAAACGAGAAATTTCAGTAAGTACACCATTTATTGTAACACCTTTTTAAACACATCATTAATTTTGTTATGTTAATAGACTCCTTGAAAAAGGCATAATAAATGCCGAAACGTCGGATGAAGAAATAAAAATCGTTTTAAGACTTTTTCGTGACTGAAGTCGCCGAAAATCAATTTATTCAAGTAATAAATTATTGTTAATTTTTAACCCCCCCCCTATTTTTAAATTCAAGCTTAAAATTTTTTTTATGAATTTTACCCAAAATTTTATTATTTTGACAAGTATGATGGATCATTTATAACAAGGATGTATTTCGTTTTTAATCAAACGATAACTTTAAATCAAAACGATACTTTTATTCAGTGTGGCCAAAAATATATTTGTGCCTTTTCCCAACGAAAATTTTTATTATTTTTGGCCGAAATCTTATTAATTTCTAAAATATATTTTTCTGCGTGTAAATATGTTTTTATCGAAACGACGGTGTTATCATGAAAAAATAGCTCGCAATCGTTTATAGACCCTAGGTGGAGTATGAAATTCGTCTAAATGTTTTATACACCCTTTGCTTTGTACTGTATGTCTCATATGTGTGAGCGAGATGGAGATAAAATTTCCCCTATTTTTTGACAAAGGCTTATGGTTCTCGCAATAGGAGTGAGAGAATAGTTTTCCGCATTCTTCCCCTTTTAATGTTTTGCATCTAGACCGTTTGCTTTGTTGTGGAGTAAAGGGTGTATAAAACAATCTTTGTGAGAATAATGTCATTTAATAGCTCTAAATTTTTTAGATCATTTACTCAAGCTGCATTATAAATCTTACGAAAACTGAAAAACTAAGAACGATTTTTGTGTTAAGTAGAGCTTATATTGGGCTATTTGAATCCATTGAAAACAGGTTTGTCTACTTTGTCTTTCATACCCTTTTCACATGTTGGTGCTTATATGTATTCATTAATTTGAATAATTCAAAGATATTTATTTTATTCATGTTTGAAGATATATAATATAGAGCAGGGGTGAGCAACCTTTTGAACCAACGGGCCAATTTATATTTGAAATCTTGTTGGCGAACCGCACTTAAAATATTTCTTTTTATAATTAGTAGAGCTTTACGTCACTTTTTTATAACTACACATTTTCTGCGAAAACAAATCTCAAAAAGAAAGATAAAACGAAATCACGTGTTCAAAAACAAAAATTCCACACGACGTTTTAAATACTCGAAATTAAAAAGGTACATCACTAAGTCTTTGTTATCTTAAAATTATCTCCATTTTTAATAGTACTTCTTGACGACCATTTGTTCTTACAACATTCTTGTTAAAACTGATGGTACTATTCGTCATCACTTTTCATTTGAAAATCTTATGGAGCTTACCACAGTGATAACTTAGAGTGTGAAACCACCGTCTTCTTAGCGTTGGACGTTGAACCGCCTATTGACTTTCTGTGATTTTTTCCCACGATTAAAAATGATGCTCAAAACCTAGATTTCTTTTCCTACAAACAGTAAAAACCCCGTTTTTTAAATTGAATTTTTTTTTGTTTATTTATGACACTTTACCAACGTTTTTGCATTCGTGTCAAAAATTGAAGTATTGTATTGGATCATTGCATTGAGATTTTGAGCAAGGTTGTCGAAATCACAGATAAATATTCAATTTCACATATTTAAACAACTATCTTCAAAACTACATTCTTCATTCTAGAATTTTTATCAAGATGTTTTTAATTTTTAACCTTATCTAGATATATTTGGGATAGGATTACTTAATTAAAAACAAATAATCGTCAAAGACCTGTTGGGTCGAATCACTTAATTTCAGATATCTTTTATTTTTATCAAGAACTAATAACTAATTTAAAATTGTTTACCCAGGCTCATCATTCAGAAATGAAAAATATTTCACAAGGATTTGATTTACATTTTTGTCCAGTATTTTGAATGCTCACATAACAAGTCTTTTTGCCGAATTGGATAGAAATATTTTTTAAAAATTTATCCGCTGAGCAAATCATAGAAGTCATAAAACTTTATTTTTGCTTGAAACGAAAATAATGACTTCCAAACGGACTTCGAAATTCTTTTGATCATGTGTAGCTACCAATTTCCGTCTCTTCTTAATGAATTTTGCTTTTCAAAGTTTTAGAAGTTAAATAATTTAGATAATTGTATCCTGAATAAAAAAAAACGAACTTTACGTTATGCCAATAAACAATATTGCATAAATGCCTTGAACAGAACATAATAAATGTTTAAATACCAGAAAAAAGTTAACAATCTGAATGATTGTGGGGCAGATGGAGATAAGTGCATAATTGATCAAATCATATAACTTTTCCGAACAACCCATTGTAGAAAAAGTTAAGGTATAAAAATTTGAAAAAAGCTTCGCGGGCCGCACAAAAAGGTCTCGCGGGTTGCTCATCCCTGATATAGAGTTTGTTGTTGTTAATCGTTCTACCTAAAACTCTGGGTATCGTGAGTTTTCATAATTTTTGTGAAAATGAGAAGCATTTCCCGAAAAAAACAGCAAAAATATCATGCACAAATGTTGTACTACTTATCCCCAAAATTTCACAACAGTGCGGTGATCCCATAGAACCGATGGACAAAAGTTGTAAACAGTTATAATTCTATAGAATATTTGTTTAAATGTTCAATTATTGAAAATACGTCAGAAAAACTGTGTTTTGAAGGTTTTGTCTCAATTTTGATTTTTTAAGCCTTAAAATCCATGACTCAAAAAACCCATATTTTGAAGATTTTCAATCTTTCTCATAAAAGATCCATTGGATCTGTCAAATATTTGCTTTCATGAACGATTAAGTTTGGTACTGATAATGTTACACATAGAAAATAACTGAATACAACAATTTCCTTTTCAAGCGAATACGGTATTCACGGGAACTTGGCCGATGTTTGCTTGATCTTAGGTCAAAATATTTCAAAATTCAAACCACAAAGCTTCTTATAATTTTTCAATGAGATTTCAAAGCCACAACCAAGGATTGAAAAACTCATTCAAACGAGCGACGGAACCTGCATCGCTCCGATTTTTGCTCATAAAAATGTCGTGAAACGCGAATGAGGTGTGAGCGAAAATCTCCTGTTCTCACGAATCAATCCCGACCAAAACGAAAACACGAACAAGGTTCCTGATTCCGTTTTACTTTGCTTCCCTCTTCGCACACAAAGTCGAGCATCAACCCGACGATTGCGTAGCAGCGAGCTGGCTCGTGAAAATATTTACCAACCCGCTCATGAGCCGTGTTAGTAATGATATTATTTCTTCCCGTGGAAAAATCTTCGTCCCTTTGCGAAGCTTGAGCTTAAAAAACACTAACAGCAACAATACTGACGCCAAGCCGTATTGGCTTCCAACAGCGTTGGCCAACAGGAATTGAAAAAAAGAAGAACAGTGTGTATACGGCCGGTACAGCCAATCCATGTTAGTGATGTTATTATTCTTTTCAGGCAAATATGCCGAGCCAAAAGAATACATTTGCTTCATGCTAGTGATGTTATTATTGCTTCCTACGGAAGAATGTCCGTCAATTTTTGAAGCTACAAGCTTGAAGGAACTTCAATAACATCAACAGCAACAGTGTACACTTGTGTAGGGCAAGCCAATCTTCAAACGACCGGTGCCCGGACGGTACGGACGGTTTGTCTCTGAAAAGGACAAGCCGAAAGATTCCTTTTTCTTTTTCTTTTGAACTGACGTACTTACTCCCCTAAACCAGGGTTGCCAACATATATTTTCAAAAATCAGGGAACTGGTGAAATAAAAATCAGGCAAAATCAGGCTACATAAGTAACGGAAATTCCTCTAAAAGTGATGACCTTTTTTTTTTTTTTTTGTCATCACTCTACATTTTTCCTGTGTTGTGGGCCTACTTGGTTGCATAATTCTACTGAATCAAAGCCGAAAGATTCCTTTTCATTCTGTTCGCGCCAAAAACCATCAGCGGGAGCGAACGTATCAAGTACCGATAATTGCTCATCACTCAGCCACAAGTACCTACGATCGTTTGCTATATCTCTGCCACATGCATCTGCATTGATGACAACGATTAGTGCGTGTGTGCAGAAGTATAGGCAAAGGAATGACCGATAGCAATTGTATCAACCCATTATTGCAGAGCCCTGTTGGTTAACAGCGAGACCAAAATACAGAACCAATAAAACACCCGTGTCAGTCGGTTGGAATTTAATACAGTCCACTATTGTTTTGTATCGTTGAGTTAAGTTCTTAAGAATAAACGTTCCCTCGTGATTTTATCACCAACTAAGTGCCGTGTATAATTAACCTTCGAGCCCTCAAACGTCTGGGAACTTTGCTGTGATTCCGAACCAGTTATTTAACGGGAATTGGCCCTAACACATTCCCTTTTTAAGATATGAATTAATGGGAATCTTTCGATTGGTTTCATTCAGCCACATTTTCGCTTTTTAACTTCAGCAATGGTACCTAATTTAGTTCCTTACTACCCATTTTTCATCACATTCGCAAAAATCAGGCAAAATCAGGCATTTTTTGAAAAATCAGGGAAATTCAATGGCTTTTCAGGTTGTCAGGCAGAGCCTCGAAATATCAGGCAATCCCTGAAAAATCAGGCATATTGGCATCTCTGCCCTA
This sequence comes from Uranotaenia lowii, assembly GCF_029784155.1. Taxonomy (NCBI): domain Eukaryota; kingdom Metazoa; phylum Arthropoda; class Insecta; order Diptera; family Culicidae; genus Uranotaenia; species Uranotaenia lowii. The sequence goes on along the minus strand of NC_073693.1, from coordinate 286,080,411 downwards.
AACAGACAGCAAGCTTGGTATCTAAATTTTCACGAAGCAAATACGAGTCTCTCGTGATCCCGTTGCTGAGACTCGCTCATGAATATTTTGTACTACGAGCAACAAACAAACCGCCATCGTAGAATCGTTTGTGTTGCTATTCGTGATTGTATTGAGCACAAACGAATAGCGAGCCGGCGGCGAAGCATTCTCATGTGCGTTTCGATGAGTGAGCGATTTTTATAGTCCTTGGCCACAACCATATCAAAAATCCATTATTATTCAAAATATTTTTTAAAATATAATACTGATAAGTTCAAGATGAAAAATTCACTTGATTTCGGTTTTCGCTTTACCACAGCGGTTGTTTTTCGAAAAAAATCATTCCTGAGGCGTGAAAATGACCCTCCGTAAACTGCTCATATCTCTGTTAGCGCAAAACAAAAACGCAATTCAGCAAGCATAACGGGTGTTCAGGATGATATTCCCTAGCATTTGAGTGTAAAACGGTAGTGACGTCTTGTGACGCGAATTTGTTTTGTCAGCTGAAATTGAGCAATTTTTGTTGATGAAATTTTCAAAAATAATGGTAGATTCAGAGGTAGCTGTAAAGACCAAAAACGATTTTTTCTCACTCATAAAACACAATACGACATGCGTTGAGTTTAAATCTTAAACTTGTAGAACGAAGAATTTGAATTTGCTGCGAAACTTGTCAACGGTAAACAGAAGTTTCAAAAAAAGTATATGTTTTCGAAAAAATAAATTTGTTTCTTACCTTCTTTATGCATCGACTTTGAACCAATGCTGCGCGTGTAGGAAGCAAAATTATGTCAAAAGCATGTCCTTTCATGAAACTCCAACCTCTTTCCAATCGATTGGTAAAGTTGAATTTAATGTACGATAACTAATTTTTTTTTACTTTTGTCCACTGGTCACCGCACTGTGCATCGGTCGGACAAAACTTTGGACCGATAAGCTAGGCGTGTTAACGCCATTAGGAAGACTGCCTCAGTGTGGGATGTGGCCAAAAAAGTTCTGTTTCCTTTCAGCACCTTTTGGGTTTTTAACAAATCGTATTTGAGAAAACATTTGAAGCCGGCAGATTCTATCGAAAATTCACAAAAGACTGGAAAAACGTGGGCAAAATTATCAGGAATCAGTCTGTGCTGAAGCTAATGATCACTGTAAGGAGAGAATTCGAAAAAAAAGCAACACTTTTCAGTGCAAATGCATTTTCAGCGAAGCTTCCTGATGATGTAATGCTCATATGTGCAAATTTTTGTGATGTTCTACCTAGTGGTTTTTGAGATAGCGTCCAATGAAGAAGTTTTTCGACTTTAAAATTTGGGCAACACGTGCGCCATCTATAATGCATACTATTAACCATCCTTTTCTTTATGTCAAGGTTATTTTTGATAAAGTTTCTGTTTTCTAAAGCTTGATCTTCAAAATAATTCAACCGATTGTCCTCCTTCGGTACAAAAATAACATATTTTACTTTTTATTACTCCACCACAGTTGTTGCGTAATAGCACGATTTCAGATCCAACTTAAACGCAGTATAAACTTGGTGGGACCTACTTATTGAAGTGCTTTGCGAAGAAAACGGTCGCGTTTGGAGGCAGTCTTTTTTGTAATTTTAGCCATTCATTGTGTCAATCGTTATTAAACACTGACTGATTAGCAGTTTATACAGATCGTCAGTGTCCTCAAGTGCTAGTCATTAAATTTCTCAATTTTTCTTCTTGTTTATCTCCGGAAAATACAGGCAAGACTTATCAACTAAAAGTTTTAGGTTGAAAACTAGGTGACCGCTAAACAATTCGTTTTGCTGTCCATTACTAAAGTATCTCCCCACTAGCAGTCCAATTTTTTTGCGCACGATTTGACCACCGTATTCTGTTTACTTTACCGGTAGGTAGCTTTTCTACCTTGTAGAAATGAAGTCAGGCCTAGACGAAGTCAGAAAATATTTTCGGATTCAGCTTGAAAAAACCTCTCACATTCCTTAAGTCAATCATCTTCACTTTTTTTCAAACTTTAGCTCACCTCTTAAACGATTTACTTATAAATTTGGTTTGAAAGTTGATTTCCAGCTGTTTTTAAGTCTCCTTGGGACTTTTCGGGATTTTTCTCTATCCTGCCCAACAAATTTTCTCTACATACTTCATTATTGGATGCTAGCTCAAAAACCACTTGACAGATTGCCAACAAATTTTGTACACGTTTACATCACATTACTAGGAAACTTTACTGAAAATTTCATCGATTTCCGTCCATGCATTCAAAAGTGTTTGTGTGCTATCATCAGACAAACTATTCCTGGTGTTAAATGTTCATTTATTATCGGCCATTTCATACCACGAGTACTGGTTCAGGCAAAAATACCCGATTTTTATAAAGTAAATGAATCACCCATTATGTCTCATTCATCTCAATTCTCATAATCATTGATGTTGTCGAGAAAAACAAGTGCAAAATAGGTAGGTACCTTAACTTGTCTCATATAAAATCTTATTTTGTAATTTTTGGTAGGAAATGTCCAAATAGTAGCTGCGTGCCAGCTGATTTTCATCAGAAAGCTTATAAAAGTGGTGGAGGATAGAATTATTCCACATAATAAATAGACGAATAACACAAAATATGTGCTTGTGTAGCTTTGTTTTAAGTTTACATTGGTCATTTATTGTTCTCCTCCTTCATAAACCTCAGTGTAATCTTCAGTAAACTTTTTTTCAAATGTATATTGACTTGACCTTAAATACAGGTTTCAAAAAATGCCATGAGACATATTAGACAGATTCTGATGAAAATAAAGTGCTAGGAACTCTAACTAGATTCTTCAAGTAATTCAGCAAGATAAAATTGGTAAAAATAGTTTAAGTCACAGCGTTTTGAATTTTTAGAAATTACTGTTTGGTAGGTCTTTGTAGAAGTGTTTTAATCTTTATATTCAGGCTTCAAGTTTTTTTTTTGAGAGTTAAAGGTGTTGTTGCTATTTAAAATTGCTCATGAAGTTCCAAAGCTGTTTTATTGCTCTTCAATTTTTTCGCTGATTAAGGGGTTTGAAAATGTTCTTAGTGGTGTTCATGACCACAATAAATGCAAAAAGTGGTAAAGTATCGCTGAGCTTATGTAATTAACTCCAGCGGGCTTTTCCTGTCCGAAGAAAAAAAAAACCACTAAAACCGGTATAAAATTGCCTTTCTAGTGAATACAAATTTATTGCGGAAAGCATGCATTAATGTAGGGGAGAGTGGGGTATCGTGGGCCATGGGGAACCGTGGGCCACTTTTAATATCTCAGCTGTGTGTTGAGATAAAAATCTCAAACCAACTGTCATCGTCGTCGCTTTGCGTGAGCATGTATTCCCATATGTTGTTGACTGAAATACGCATCATATGCTTCTTTTATTTATCAAGCTAAAAAAAATTAGAAAAATTTATTTACATAATTAAAAAAACACCCGCTAATTTCATCGATGGGGAACCTAAAGTGCATAACAAAAATATGCTCATACGCTTATGATCTTAGTTTTGTCATGATCTTTCACGTGGAAAAGGAATTTTTGATGAAACATCAATAAGTCACACAAACGCAACCAATTTGCTAATCATAGCTTGTGGGGAATCGTGGGCCACACATTTTGAATCACCTATATTTTTATGTTTTTTTACACATTCAGAACTTAAAATACGTTTTACCTATCTGCAAAGTTTTCTTATGCCAAATGAAGAGTTATGGGAAATATTTTGTCCATCCTATATAAGAAATTTTGCCAAAACGTTCGCGAGCCAGGTTTTGAAATCTATGCGATCATACACAGCTTTCTTTTTTATTTCATCATCTGAAATTGCTTTTAAATAACGAAATGAATTAGGAAATCACAGTTTTGGGTCAACTCATAAACTTTGCATGTTATTTGGTCAATTTGGATTTGGTGGCCCACGATTCCCCACCATTTTTCAAAATCCAAAAAATATTACTTTTTTTCAAACAGTCAGAACTAAGGGAAAATAACTTATTGAAAATAAAATAAAAATTACTTATGATACCTTGAAAATGTAGAAAACCATACCATTTTTTTTCATTTTATCTTTTATAATAAAGAAGTTATGGAACAACGAAAAAAAGTGGCCCATAATTCCCCACTCTCCCATACTCAAAATCCAGTGCAAAGTTGAATTTAAGTGTTAGAAAATCTGAGAAATTACAAATTAACTAATACTTCGAAAATTTGTCGAAAAATCAGTGTTTTGTATTTTGAAAATCTAATGATGCGAAAATGTGCCGAAATGTGTCAACTTTCCAGTCCTCTTTTCAAAATTTATCTGGTGTGACTTAAACAATTTGGACCGTTCACTGATTGGAATGTCCAGTTTTACACAACTATATTAAATTTTGTGTGTTCACGATCTTTATAAAATCAAATTGAAATATATATCCTTATGCGCAACGTATAGCTTCTAGCTTCAGTTTTTTTGGACACAAAGTGAATTTTTTTGGAGCATTTCATAGTTGATCTGCGGTGTTTTTTCCGAAGCACATTTTTTCAGATTGTTTTTTATACTTTGAATAACGGAAAATTGAAGTGTTCTAACTTAATATTGTATGAAGAGCATATTTGAGATGTATAACAAGGTTTTTAAACTATAAATTTTGTAAAAATCGGTTGGCGAACAAGAGAGATAGATTGGTTTTAGTCAGGAGTGTCAAATTGAAAACTTGTTATTTCTTCCGAAATAATTTCAAGATATAAATCCAGTCCCACACAATTTTCATAAACAATATTTCAACCAATTCATTGATTTAGAACTACACGTTTTAAAAAGTTGAAACAATCATATAAACAAACACCACAATCCGAACCATTAATCCGCCCTTCGAAAGTGAAACCACACCGTAGAAAGGAATGTGTTGGCGCTACTAATCGTCTCATGTGGATGGAACCATTTTTTTTAACCTCCATTGATCTCCCCGGGGATGAAAGAAAGCCTACATATTTCTGCTTCCGAGTTGGCACCGGCACCGGGTATTGAATGTCAGTGTTTCAAGAGGTTCAGCATAAACCATTGACTGACTGCCTCGCTATTATCCATCTTTCTCGATCCGGGGAGATTTTTCGAAGGGATCGCTAAAGATTGATCGGAATCGTTTTGAGGGAAGTGTATATTGTAGGAACTACGCCCTCATATTTAGTCTGTCTCGCGTGGTCAATAATCAAGTCAAACAGGCCCAAGAGTTTGATTGATCGTTCGGAACTTGCAAAGTTTACACAAGGGCAATTTGAACTGGGCCGGTGTTTTGATTAACGTGTGGACTGGAGCTGGCATGTGTTTGTTTTGGGGGTATTTGTTTTTTTTTTAAATAAGTATAAGGCCTTCAACTTTTCAAAAAAGGCATTTGGATTATCGTTTATTTTCGATATTTTTTTTAAATTGATGATGTTTGAAAATCGACTGAACGTAAGTAGTAAATTGCACGTTCCAATCGACTTTACAACCTCAATTTCTCGTTCATGTCTTAATTGAAACATTCGCCGGCCGAGTGAAGTGGCGGGTCTTCCCATACTGGGAAGCCGCTGGAGGTGGCCTCGTAGCACGATCGAATGCCACATCTCGGCTTCTTCAGTGACTGACCTTCCCCATTGAAGTGGAATTTATTCCCTGCAGATGCCTTTAAATTCTAATGACCGTCACATTTCACGACCACTGGCACTGCACGTTGGCTGGGGTCTGATCCTGGACATTCCACGACTAGCTTTGGTCGTTCGGGCCAAAGCGTCCGGAAAACATCAAGTGAAAGTGAATTACCCGGGCCCTCATTCAATTGATTTCTTTATCAAGAAGTATCAAGTCGGGGCGCGCGGATTCGCTCGAGGATGTTATAGCTCTTCCTAGGATTACCTATCCAACTACCATTTGGTACCTCAGCGCGGGGAAAACCGTTATTTGTAAACCTCGGGAATGCAAAATGGGTGGCACAAATGAAGATTAACGACTTTGGACATTGGTCAGTCAGTCAGCTCATCACCGGGCGAGTGAGCGGCTTCTGCTGGGCTTTGGCTGGATGCATCCTCCTCCCTAAACTAACTTGAATGTAGGGTTTAGGTTAGGTTCGGTTCAGTTGTTTGTTATTTGTGCTGAATGAATGCCCTTTTATTTCTATCTCTCGCTTCCCTTCGATTATGGGAGTGGACGGATGGAAGTTCATTTGCCGTAGGGATAAGGTCGGCGAAGATCTTGGAGCTTTCCTTAATAGCCGTAGATAGTGTGATGGCGGTACTAGAAAACGACATTCATTGAGGCCTATTAAATTTTAAGATCAAAAAGAGATTCTCAACTGCAATTTTAAATGAAAGTTTAATATAAGAAATCACTAACTTGTTTTCTCTGAATTTAAACGGCATATCGGATTGTGTCCAACAGTTTCACTATTGAAAATATTTATCGTTCGTGTTTTTTTAAATAAACAGTAGGTACTACAATTCTTAAGCAAAATGGAAGCTGAAATGATTCATAGTAATCTAGTTTACTTTCAATATGAGAAAATGAAATGTAAAATTGATGTAATCAAGCCGAAGATGTACGAATTTAAGTGCAAGTACATTTACTATTAACTTAATGTTATTTTTGGATTGTTTTGAAAAACAGTTGTTGGGATTCATTTGAATTTATTCTTCGGTAAACAAAATTAAAAAATGTCGTAAATGAGTGGTATCATAAAAAAAATTTGAATTTTTTTTCAAAGTGCGTATTCATATGCATCTGAACTTACAAAAATATGAAATTAAAACATGTTTTTTAAACCCTATTTTTCAACACATTTCTTCTGGACCAATCCGTTTTGCATTGAATATTCTGGGGCAGCGCTTCTACTTGAAACAAAAGATCCCAGAAGCTTCAAGAGAATTCGAATGTGCCGAATCGATTGTCCGGAAGTTTCTTGTATTATTTGACTGGAAGCTGTAAACAAATGCACATACTTGTACGACAACACTATTCAGGGACAGAAGAATCCAATATAGGAAAATTCTCCGGTAAACATACTGAAAAAAGGCTGAACTATTCTAAACTTTTACTATACGATATTTCCGGGGAATAAAAATAACGTCGGATAGTTTAATTCTTAAGCTTAAATCCGATGTTTTTTTCAATACATATAATTTCCTAACAACTTATTTCCTTTTCAAAAAATTTTTTTAGATCCCTAAATTGAGCTGAAAACTTTTGCTTAAAATGTTTGAGTGAAAATTAAATGAGGACCCAAATTTTTGTTTCCTCAGCGTGTAGAATTGGAAAATAAGAAATCAAAACAGGAATCGCGACGTGTCAAAAACAGTGAGGTCAGGCAGAGCGTGATTCGACCTATGGGGATTCCTACACCAAATGTTTTAATTTTGCCTGAAAATGACTTAGAAAAGGGTATACTTTCAATTTATAAAAAAAAAGAAGTTACTGTTTTTTTTTCACTATTAATATCTTTTATAAATACATCGTGAAATACGTTTTCACGCACCAATACAAAACTTCTTCTGAAGATTTGTATTGGACAAAATTCAAACTTTGGTCTGGAAAACGAGTTTACAAATTTGCCTTGAATGAAATTATTTGTAGCAAAATTTAGAAAAAGAGCAAACACAAAAAATAACTAAGTTCTATGGTATACACGAAAAAATGTTTTTCAGTACAAATTTATCATTTTTCTATTTTTTTATTTTTTTTATTTACATAGTATACTGTCTCACGACATAACTTGACGAACATAATTCCTAAAATTCACTCGGTCCATGACAACCGTTCTCCAATTTCTCGGGCATTATTTTTCTATACAAACTTTATATCAAGACTTACTCTTGAAAAACTAATAAAAACAACTGCGAAAATCCAGACATAAGTTTGGGCGGAAATTGCGGAAATTAAAACATTTTGAAAATGTTTAAATTGAGGAAAACTGCTAAGTCTGTGAGATTTTTCTTAAAGGGTTGGATCTTTGAAACAGATTTTGCAATAACATTGTTAATATTTCGGTTTAACTTATATTTAATACTTACAAATATTTATTTACCACTCATTATAAGTCTAGGTTTCTTACTCTATTCAGTCCAGTCAAACTCCAAATCATCACAAAAATCATATTTTCAGTTAAACAATTTTTAGTTTTTCTTTCTTCTGACTTTTGTTTTAGGCTGTTTTAATTGATGATAATGAGTTCTGATATCATCTATCGCTTTTTATGTTAAATGCTTAATTTCGGGCTTGTAGAATAGGCTTGATAAGAAGCATATCAATCAATTATGTGGAAAAGGGTGCTTCGATCTTAATTTGGAATCTGTTTTCAAATTCTTACAGCAATTGTTATCTGAACTCTGGACTTTTGTAGTAGCGGACCGGTAGAAGTACCAAAGGAGTAGGTATAGTTTGATTTGTTAGTGGAAGGTAGAAATCTCAATTTGAGGAATTTATTTTCGTTAAACATTTTGATTAAAGCTTGCTTCATTTACAATTGGAACAAACTTTTGCTCTTATTTTGGCGCTCCTGGTGGACGAATTTGGAAGTTCTTGGCATCCACGTGTCTGGAATTTTGTCAGTTTCACGTATGTAAATTTGCACGAATATTTTTGATTTGACAGTGCATTTCCAGGTAAGGCAAAAAACGAAAGTTTTTCGTCATAAATAAGACAATGGCGTCGGAACAATACCAAAAAGAGTGTCTCCAAAATGAGTTTCACCGTTCATTCAATCCCACGACCATCCCGTGATATTTTGGCCAGATTTTGCATGCTGTCATTACAGAAAAAAACTTTCAAGAATGGTATGCAGGAAAGGGATCCAGTTTGTTCCGAAAAACCTTAACTCACCCAATTTACCCCTAGTTTCGCATTATTGAGAAATACTCAAGGCAAAGGGAAAGATTGTCAAAGACATCAATCAGATGAAGACCTGGTGGAATAAGATAGCTAAAACGATGGAAGAAGATGGTGTGCGCTGCCTAATGAGCCGTGTCTCAGGAAAAATTCGAGAATTCCTTCGAAACCATGGAAAATGATTTTATCCGTATTTTTTTTCTTAAAAGTATGAAGAAAACGCTAGATTTGTACGAAAAAAGGTCTGGAATCCAATAATAAATAATTGAAATACCGGCAATTGTTTTTGTTCCTATTCTAATTAAACAAGCTTTACCCGGGGCATTTTTTTCGAAACCGGATTTTTGTAAGTCTTCATTCAAATGCATAACTGTTTTTATAATATACCTACTTGTATTTGATCTGTGTCAGTTTTATCCAATCTTACATTTCGTTTTCCGGCACTAGTCTCAATTCACAAAAGCTGATTGTTGATGTTAAGCAAAAGCATGATACTTTATACTTTGAATCAGTTTTTCCAAGAACAGAAAAACTAATATTTGTTTTCTTTTACCAAATTTATGATTCATATGACTGCTTTCCTAAAGCAGTATGCATCTACTTGTTTTTTGCTCACTTACAATTTTAAGTATCATGCAACAGTTTTTTCATGTTTTAAACTTCTGTTTTTTCTTTCTTCATAAATATCGAATGTTTTAATAAATGTTCATAAGAGTTACAATAATTTTTTCTCATATGTTTATCTCAAATTAAGTGAATGTTTCTTCATAAAATAGAAATCGCAATTTAACACTTATATGAATGTCAAACGATTAATTTTGAATGTTCGTTGAGTTGAAATAGTCCTCAAGAAGAAAAAAACGACAGTTGTTGGAATTATTTTATCTAGTAATATCAATCAAGTTACTCAACTAAAAACTTTTGATTGACCTTACTTAATGAACTATAAATGTAACGGATTCTGTACTTCCAAAGCCGTTCGCAAAATATCCGTTTCGATTAAATTTGAGTTCTAGTTTAATGGCGTTCTCCTGGCTGTAAATGTTAACCGATTTTGATCATATTATATTCATTGTGTAGGTATTTAATTCTTATTACTCAACATTTCAAAATGAAGTCGATATTTGTTATTTATTTCTTATCAACGGATCACATGTTGATCCAAATGATTACTTAAAATTAAAAAATTAAAAAAAAAAAAAAAAAAAAAAACCAGTCTAACCAGGTTATCAAAAACTGGTTCAGAAAGTATAATGTTCGAAAAATCAATCTTATTTTTAAAATACTCATAACTTCTGACAGCTTTTCTGCATTTAGGTAAGTGTTTCATTGATGTTTGCAATCGTCAAGAATCCATCTATTCGACAATATATAGATATGTTGGGGTGCAATGAACGTTTTGACCGCTATCTCAAATCTTCCGGTAGAAAAAAATATTACTTTAAAAAAATGACATCCAATTTTGGCTTTGCTAAGCTGTATTTCATTTCTAAATGATCCGATTTTCAAAACTCAAATTTTAATTTTTTGTCGTTAATTTGATCATCGTTTTCATAGAACATACTTGGTCTGTCAAAATTCCCAGTTCTTCAGTATATCGAAATGATAATAAAGATTTTTGAAATATGCGCTTCGGGTCATATTGACCCGAACAGCTTTGGAGGGTTAAATATGATAGATTCAACTACAATTGCATGATTCATTTAAGGCATTGAACTATAAATATGATAAATTCAACCAGGGCCGTAGGAAGAACCGACTCATGGGGAGGGTTTTTGTGACTGATTTTTGCCCAACAATCCACGACAAAAAAAATGAAACAAATAATGTTTGCATCTATATGATCATTCATTTTTAAGTACTCATTAATAAATTTCGTAATAAATCGTAACTTTTGAAAAGTGGTGTTTAACCTAAAGGGTGGCCTAAATTTTTTATAATCAAACCTTAAGAAACAAAAAAAATTGAATTTGCTTTTATCGATTGTCAAAAATCTTTGACTTTGTTTAAGAGTCTGGTAGATCAAAATTATTTGATTCAAACTTCAATTTCCTTTAAAAAAAGGTTTTTTAGGTGAAGATCAGGAACATGTTTCTTTAACAGAAAGTATTGTTCACAAAGAATCAATTCCATGATAAAATTCCTGTGATTGATATTTTTATCAAATAAAATTTGGGCTTTATTTGCAAAACATAGAAAATTAACTCAAATCTACTTTTTATTTGTGATTTTCAGCTTAATTATATGTACAAACTTATTTTGATTAAAAAAATTAAATTTGGAATTTGAACTGACAAGCAAATTTTTAAGTTCATGTTCTCTTAAATTCTTCAAAAATTTTATGTTGATTGAAAAACTCATTATCAAGCTAATTCTTTTTCTGAATTTTGAATCTGCATTCTGAACCTGAATTCGAAAATTGAACTTTGAATCAATTTCGGAATTTCTATACGATTACTGAAATGTACAAAAAATACGATTTCCGAATTTCTATTCCAGATCAGAATTTTATGAGTCAAGTATAAGAGCCTTCACTCATGAATGTATTATTTAAATTCTATAGTTCTGGTTTATTCTTAATTCATTATTTCAATTATTTATTTTTAATCTGTACTGTGAATATAAATTAAAATGGGAATTTCAAATGGTGAATCAGTATTTGAGTTTTCAATTTTGGATCACCATTGAGAAGCTCCAAATCAATTAATTTTGTTTAAGAATTAAGTTTCAGAACTTCGAATTTGAATATATAACAAAATTCTTCTTTTTTAATATTCAGAAAACTATGTTCAAAATATTGGAAATGCATAAGATTTGTGGAAAACATGATTCAAATTTGATATGAAATCCAAAACCAAATTTGAACCAGGATTTGAAAGCGGCTTTTCATTTCTTATTTCTTTTGATTATTTGAACTGAAAATCTGGAATCCTAAACTGGATACAGAATCAAAAATACGAAATTAGAAGTACAATTTTGTTTACAGGAAAATGGAACCAGAACCTCCGAAATGGGTTTATTTTAAAATTTAATATTCAAACCTGATTTTTTATGAAAAAATGAGAAAATTTTTAAAAATTGTATCGGAATTTTTAACTTAGGATAGGTTTTTGAGGTTTTGGCATTAGTTTTTAGTCTAGATTGTTACTCTTGAATAACTTTACTCTATTATCGTAATTTGTTATGAATTTAAAATTTTGAGTGTAGTGTAGAACATCTTGCTTCCTATTTTGGACCCCCGGTGGGGGGGGGGGGTTTAACTCCCAAACCTCCCCCCCCGTTCCTACGCATGGATTGAACTATATATTTCTGGCTCATATTTAACTATTTATACGATAGATTCAACTGTAAATATGATTGATTCATCTACAAATATATGATTGATTCTAGCCATTGAACTATACATATACATATAATAAATTCAAGCGGCCACTAGGGCCCATGTTAAACATTAAAAAAAGTAAGCTTTTACATACACAGATATTATCATTTAAGATCAGATAGTTTTCAGAAATTGTGAAGAAAACCTTTAGCCGGACTCAGGCCCGTGCGAAGGACCCGTCCATGGAGGGGGGGGGGGGAGGGGGGGGGGGGGTTGGGGGGGGGGTTCGAAATTCAAATTTTGCTAGAAATAATAACAATACCAAAAATGCATAATAAATAAGAAAATTTAATTTTAAAATTCTTTTTGTTTCATGACCATGAAACAAACTCGAAATATAATAAATTTTACTGATTCTATTCAAAATAAATAAGAATCAAAGTTTCAAATCAGTGATTTTTTCCAGTAAGTTATTAAAAAATATTCAAAATGATAATCCTTATTCTAAACAAGAAATTTTAAGTCAATATTTTCGAAACACCAGAAAACAAATGCAAATCAAAATTTAGAATAAAACCATAATTTAAAGCTTCGAGTATAAAAATCATAAAATGCAACATAAAATGTAACACCAGATTTAAGAACAAAATAAAGCCCAATTCTTAAAGAAATTTCAGAAATTACCACCATGATTAGAACAATATTTAATCAAGATTTGAAATGTGAATTTTCGATATAAAAAATCTTTTTGAACTTAAGAGAAATTATTCAAAACACATAGATAATGATTAAATTTAATCCGATAAAAATGAAAATATCAGCCAAAGGTCAAAGTCAGAAATGAAATCCAATTTGATATTCGAAGTCTTACTTTTTTTGTTAAATAAATGACTTAAAAAGTTCAAGTTTAATTGAAATTTACAATAAAAACTTTCGAAATTTAGTATACAACATATTGAATTCATCATCTCTAACCCAATTCAGGTTTAGTAATGAGTGATTTCTTGAATAATCAAATACTAAACTGATTAAAATTTCAAAAAAATATCCAAATAGTGTTGTGAATATTGAGACCACAAAGCATTAATGAAATTAGTTATTGTTAATTGAAATTAACTCTTAAAGTTACTACACAGAATTATTAACTGTGGGAAAAATGTGAATTTAGTGGCCTCGTGTTATTTTTCGAGGCCCTTTTGAATGTGGAGTTAAGCATTTAGAAGAACAAAAAAAAAACAAATTGAAATTGACGTAGGAAATGGTTTTCTGAATACTTCATATCAACATAAAATTTGTAATGAAATAAGCGATTTTTGATTAGTAATAAAGTAATGGATGAACTTGTTAAGAACATCTTCGAGGTAGGGTACTTGTGTGTCAGGATTTAAATTACAATACAAAAGGCTTAAAAAATTTCCGATCGAAATTGACAATTGAAAATAAATTTTAGCTCTCGAACGTCACGTAGTCTCGTTAAATGATATAGCTAAGTTCTAGAATGATAAAGCACTAAATACCAATTTTCTGACATGTTTATAAACACTTATTTTTGAACACCTTTTGGTATCAATTAATTTCACATTTCTACTGTAAATTCATTTCTTGAACAGATAATTTTACTTGAAAAAATCTCCATAGGGGGGGGGGGGGTTAAACCCCTAAAACCCCCCCCCCGTTCGCACGGCCTTGGCCGGACTTCATATACAGAATCGGACTTCATCCTCAAAAGGCATTGAAGAAAACAAGAAGATAGAGTTCACAAAAGGCATGTAGGTCCTAAATCAAAAATTTTCTCTACTCCACGGACGGATTTTATGAGCTTCCTCTAACATGACCTGCAACTGTTTGTGAAGAAATTGAATTTACCATGTAATAACTGTTTTCAATACGGTATTGAACCAGAGAGAAACGCTCATGTTGTACAAGTGTTACTGCAGTAATATATTTCCAAATCGTCAAATTTCAACTCTATGGAGCATTTTTAGAGGTTATTCAAGAATATTTCAAAGAACAACAATTATAGGCATCAAAAGGGAACTGGAAAAAAGGCGTTTAGGAAGCCTTACATCTTACATTACCTGTGCAAACTGGTCCTATGCTCAGAAGTAAAATCAGTTCGCTGCTAGAACACAACCTCTCTAAGCAATAAGCTATTGCGAATTCCTTGATCAAACTTATTAGCTGCTCTATTAACACAGGTGTAATTCTGATGCCGCCTCATGCTAATTTGTAATATTTTAAAGTTTTAAGCGGTCTTCTCAACTTACTTGATTTTTTACTTTTCAAATCGATTTAAGATATTTGTTATACATTAATCTTTGGCTGTACCCTCATCCCGCTTGATCACCAATCTGTCCTCTCAACTCGTTTATAGGTGTTTTTCCAAACATTTTTTTCAAGCTGTCCTCTCAAGTCACTTGATCACCAAGCTGTCCTCTTAACTCGCTAATAGGTATTTTTTCCAGTCATTAATTTCAAGCTGTCCTCTCTGGATGTTTTTTTTCACATTTTTTCTATCCAATCTGTTCTCTCAACCAAGTTGCCTTCTCAACTTGCTTATGAGTATTTTTTTTTATATTTATTTCAAACTGTCCTCTCAACCCGCTTCCTCACCAAGCTGTCCTCTCAACTAGCTTATAGGTGTTTTTTCCATACATTTATTTCAAACTGTCCTCTCAACTCGCTGGATCACCAAGCTGTCCACTCATCTCGCGTAAAGGTGTTTTTTATACATTTATTTCAAGCTGTCCTCTCAACCCGTTTGATCACCAAGTTGCCCTTTCAACTCGCCTATAAGTATTTCTTACATATATTTTTAACTGTCCTCTCAACCCGTTTGATCATCAAGTTGCCCTCTCAACTCGCTTATAGGTATTCTTTACATTTATATCAAACTGTCCTCTCATCTCGCATGATCACCAAGCTGTCCTCCAGCTCGTTTATAGGTGTTTTTGCATACATTTATTTCAAGCTTTCCTCTCAACTCGCTTGATCACCAAGCTGTCCTCTCAAACCCGCTAATAGGTATTTTTTCCAGACATTAATTGCAAGCTGTCCTCTCAACCCGTTTGATCAACCAGCTGTCCTCTCAACTTGCTTAAAGATGTTTTTTTTTCATATTTTTTTTATTCAAACTGTTCTCTCAACCCGCTTGATTACCAAGCTGTCCTCTAAACTCACTTATAGGTATTTTTTTTACATTCATTCAAACAGTCCTCTCAACCCGCTTCCTCACCAAGCTGTCCTCTCAACTTGCTTATAAATATTTTTTCCATAAATTAATTTCAAGTTGTCCTCTCAACTCGCTGGATCACCAAGCTGTCCTCTCAACTTGCGTATAGGTGTTTTTAAAATATTCATTACAATATAGTGTAAACAAATCAGCATCGAATTGAGCTTTACCGCTTAAAGGTTTCGTCCATGTAGTACGGGCCTACATCAACCAATTTTGGACCATGATTAAGAAACCATCTCTACAAAAGGCCACACAAAACTATAAGATGAGTATGAACTCTTACGTTTGTTTAGTAGGCCAGCCGGTAGACCTCTCGGTTGCTTTTCTTGATAGACACCCGGGACAAGGTTAACAGCTTCAGGAAAAGTTTGTTTTTGTCGTATCTACATTTCTCCTGAAGCTGGTGGTATCTCTATGATTCCTAACAAAAACTTGCAACGTCAGTATCCCCACGAGAGGGGAACCTGGTGTAAAATTAGAATTACAAATTGCACTTTTTCCCATGATAGTCCCATACGTAGGTACATGGAAGGTCGGTCCAGTCGGTTTCCTCATCACTTGCGCTTTGGGCCGAGGCGAGAGCAAGAACTTGTAGGGAAATGTAACCCGAAAGGGCTCATCTCTCTGGGTCAGGAGAAATTAATGCGGTTCATCCGCAATGATTGAGTCCAGCTTTCGATGCAGCATGGTGTGAACTTGGTGTTACCATCAATAAAACGGCATGTTTCTGTAAGGTACCCAGAAGAAAGCTGGTTGTATCAATAGTTAAAATTTTACTCATAAAGAAAATTGAAATTAGATTGAGATTTAATTCAACCAATTATTTTTACACATTAATTTTTTAAAATGATATTTGGGTTGAGGAGTTTGACAGAAGAAACTAAAGACTTTATATATTCAGATAAGTAATCAGTAATAAAAGGCCTAAGGTCGCTTCAGAAGACTTGGAGACACGTTATCTGTGCGTGATAATAACTTAAATGTTTACTTTCGTCCCTTTCAACTTTTAATGATTGATGAGGGCAAGCCGTAAGAAAGCAGCCGCTATACCCCTGACTGGTCTAGACTTTCAGATGATTATGATGACCGGTCGAGGGATCGTGATCGGAACTTGACCCTTTGAGCCATTATTAATTAATGAGCTTGCGCATGGCGCGCATGTACATGTGGTAAACATAGACATTAAAAGTGGAGCAGCTTTGCCTGGATTAGGTAAGTGGCGCCCTCAGGAAAGGCCTTCTAATGATGAGCGGATTTCACCCTGGCTTGAAATATGCAAGCGACCGTTGTTGGGCGAGTTTTAATCCACCAACCAAGTTGATCGATTAGGTGGCTAGCTTTTAATTTTTTATAATGCTTTCACCCTCTCAAAGTGTATTATTAACTTTTTTGTAGTAAAACTTTATGAAATTATGCAAGCGTGCGATGAGCGTTTTTCTTCGGATGGACATAATACGTGCGCCAATAAATTGTTATCCATGTAAATATGTACATGAGGAATGAGGATGTACAGAATCTGACGAGAAACCCAGCAAAAATGCAGCAGATAAACAGCCTTTTTCAACTAAAACATTTTGTAGCCTTCCGTAATGCAGAAAAATTTATGAACATATTTTTACCCATAATCATTGAATGTAATTTAATTGCAAGCATTAAACATTACATATGAGGGCCTCAGACCCAAAGCAGTATGAGTGAAAAATGACGATTTTGAGTTAATTATGCAAAGTGATTTTTTATGTCTTCAACTTTATTTGGTGATTTTATAAGATTTTTAGATTTTTTTAAAAATAATTTCACTTCCTAATAATAAATACTAATTTTTGCGAAAAATACATGGAAAATTTCCAAACACAATAGCTTGAAAGCGTGTTTTCTCAAAATAAGCTTTTATGCACTTTACCGCTTTGGCTCCAAGGGTCTAAAATAGCTTTTTTCCAATGTGCCTAGAATTTTAGATCTGTTTTGTACTAAACTGGGGGTGCTGAATTAAAATATACCTACAACTAGTTTATTCCCATTAGCTCTAGTTTTCGAGATTTCAGGGTTAATTTTTTGTACAAATTGGTTTGTAGAAATTAGTTTTCGACCAGGAATGATATATAGACATTGGTCTTTGATAAAGTTGATCAACGACTTACAACCTTTGTTTTAAAAATCTTACAAATATTCTAGCAATATGTTCAAAAAGTGTAAAAAATACTTTAAATTAACGGCAAATCAGTCCAATTTTATTGAATCCAAAAACATTTATTTTTGATCCAACGTTTCGGCGTTGATTAACACTTTCATCAGGGATCAAAATGGTTGATTCTTAATCCAAATTCTAAAAAATCAACATCTAAAAAAAGTGTAAAAATTTTTAATTTAAATTTGTACCAATATTGCAATTTAAATTTGACTTTTTCGGTCTTGGATGTAAATCAAACAACGATTGTTTATGATATTCCCGACGTTTCGACCAGTTATGTGGGTCTTTTTCAAGGGAATTTGCTGTCTGTAGCTTTATCGATAACCTTTTTTGTCCAACAGTTCTAGTCAATGGACACCTAGCCGTTGGACTAAATCGTAAACGACAACGCAACAGACAGCATATTTCCTTGAAAACGACCAACAAAACTGACCGAAACAATCGTTTTGTGATCTACATCCAAGATCGAGAAAGGCCAATTCAAATAGCAATATTGGTGAAAATTGAATAGGTTTTCAATTTCAGGAATAGTTTATCAATTGTCATTCCCCAAGCAACCTAAA
This sequence comes from Uranotaenia lowii, assembly GCF_029784155.1. NCBI lineage: Eukaryota > Metazoa > Arthropoda > Insecta > Diptera > Culicidae > Uranotaenia > Uranotaenia lowii. Next base: position 286,062,251 of record NC_073693.1, on the reverse strand, counting down.
GTCTCATAAAACAGGTACAAAAAAGCTTACTCAGCCCCATCATTGATATGAAGTACGTTCTATGTAGCTCAAAATTTAAGTTCTGATTGATACTTTCAAGTTCCAAAACAAGTCTTAATGATTTTCTATTCTGCTTCCGGTGACCTTTACATTCAACTTCCAAAAAATCGTAAAATGAGCAAAACATTCTCTCTCTATCTCAATTGCACCCTTGGCATCGATTCATATCACTTTCTCTTGATTTTTTACTATGTTCAGTACATGGTGCCGCCATGATGCCACGCGCCGGATTCCAAACTCGACAATTGCTTCTATCCTACATTTCTTACATCTATCACATAAGAATGGTCACTAAAGTACCAAATTACTTATTGAAAAAAATCTTGCCCGGCTTGGGAATCGAACCCAAGCCTTCGTGGTGAGAATCGAACCCGCTACCACAAGACCACGCCTAGATGTTAAATATTCTATCGGAAAGTTAAACTTGATGTGGTGATTTTGAAAGCACCTCAATGCACTTTTAGTGACTTAGTAAATCCCGTTTTGAGCACTTTTGTGCCCTTTATGTGACTTAAGACCCTTACAACGTACATATCAATCACTTTTGTAACTTTTAAGTTCATTAATGAGTACATATAGTTCACTCATGGGAATTATATCATGGCAAAATAAGTCACATACAACGTACATATAAATTAGTTTTGCAACTTTCAAGTTTAATAATAAGCACATAAAGTTCCCTCAAGACAATTGGGCAGTTGATTCTTTTTTTCAACCAATATATAACATTCAATGCCTTCATTTAAGTAAATATGTGACTTTTGATTGCTTGTTTCGCTTGTTCCAGTTTTTTTTCGGCAAGTATCCAGGTCGAGCAAATCCAGGAATTTTTCTTCTTCTTTAAAACTGGAGTAATCCGGGAATTTTTCCGAATTTTTAACTTAAAAATTGGAAATTTACGGATAAATTCGTTAAAAAACCATGTGTAAATTATGGAGAAAAAAAATCAATTAGAGCTTGGAAGAAAATCATCTAAAATATTAACCTTTTTAATGAACCACATACACAGCGTTCAATTCCTATTTACGATTATGAAAATATTCTGTTAGTTTTAGTGAAATTAGCTTACAAAATTATTGTTTTAGAAGGAAAAAAGAAAAAAAAAATTTATATGAGTAGAATTTGTTCAAAAATGTATATTTCAGAACAAAATTTGACTTCCCAGCAAACAAGAAATCGTATTATAAATGATAACTTAAGTCGTTTACAATACGTGTTGCGAATCGCAATTTCAACTGCATACTGAAAAGATCGTATAAAATGTCGCCTGAAGTCAGCTTAAATCGGATATGACAGAAGTTCCGCCTTGCTTGTAAATTTTGATATGAATTTGCTTCCGCGCGAGCTTAAAGTGAGAAAATCATTGTCATGTTCTCTCTGCAACCAGCAGTGCATCCAGATGGGTAAAAATTAGATGGGAATTGAGTAGTATTGACCAATAAGAGAACTTGAAAATATTGTCACTGGAAACGATTTGAAGGCTATAAGAACAAATCTTGCGCTCCCTTGCATTGTTCCGATAGGTACGAATAAGGTGTCGGATAACGACCAATTGGTGTAGTTTTTGTCGCTTTAGAAAGAACTGAAATTTATTTATGAAAAATTGCCTTCACTTTGGTTACGTTTATTCGTCACGGCCATACGAAACTACCTAGTTGTTGGTTATTTTTGATGTTATGTTTTTTGGCTTTTAATGTCTTGGAATTAATAAAAATAAAATTGCTGTTTTTTTTTTAAATTAACAGAGTACCAAATCAAACCAACTTGCCACCAGCAACAGCAATTTTTACACCAATTATAGAAGTATAGAATGATTAAAAAAAAAAGATTTTTATGATTTTTAGGTAAAAAACAGGATAATTTTTATGGTACCTCGTGCTTAGTAAACCTGATCTTTCTTTCCTTATTTTCAATCTAAAATAAGATTTTATGTAAAATGTATGTATGATCTTAAAAATGTTTTCTATCATCGTTTCACCTGTTGTTTTGTAAAAATTGTGCTTTTCAAATGCAGTTATGCAGTTTTAATTAAAAAGCGTTTTGTTTTGAAGCATTGATGTCAGTCAGTATTTTCATATTTTCGAGCCTTATTTTTGAAAAACGTGCCAATTTTCTAAAGAATAAAAAAAGTGAGATCTTACCAGGAAGGAGGATATTGAAAAATATTACATTGTCTTACCAGGGGAAAAGGGAGGGTTAAAAATTTTCAAAGTCGTGATTACGTAATAAGTGAACGACCCCTAGGACATGATACCTCATTAAAATAAGAGAGCAGAATTTACAGATGTCCGAACAAATCAACTTTGAATGATGATTGAACTTATTCTAATGTAATTTTATAACTTCATTGATGATACAATAAGGAAAAACTCAATGCAGCACGAGTCTCTTTTATCTATAGGTACAGTGAAGTTATGATTAATTCAAGAAAAACGAAAGACTTCAATTCTCTTTAAGCAGCGAACCCGCCGACTCGTCTTAAGCAGAAAATTGATATCCGTTGTTGGAACCGTTTTTCCTCCCTCGCACAGCAGATTATCTGCCAAGATTTACTAACCAATCGAAAGTGTCAAACGTCAACGGTTCAACTGCCATCTTTTTCTCCACATGTACCAGTACATAGCTATGCAAATGTCTTCGATGTCAAACGGCTGCCTCTTTCGTCTGTGAATCGGCGCGAAAGCAAAATAAGGCTTTCCAGAAATGATTGCACCTTTTCCCCATTTTTTTTACGATGTGAGTACACTACCGGATCATGTCTTGGAGCCGGTACTCTCATCATCTGCACTCTAACCTTGTGACCCAAAGCGAGAGAGTGCGCGCGCATAAATAATCAGCAAATTGTAGATATAAATAAAACTTGAGGAACAAAAACTCTCAGTAAGTTAAAATGCTATTCCCCCTTTCCTGTGTCGAGAAAATTGCCCTCTGAGGGGATGGGATTAGGGAAAAAAAAATGCAAGTTTTATCGTCAAAAGGTTATGACGAGACGAGATATTTGCCACATTGTTTGTTACCCGAAGCTGATCTGACTGTTCAAAGTTGAGGGGGGAGTTCGTTGTGCTTGAACTAGGGAAAGACTGGGAATGTTTTTGGAGAAAGGGCAAACGATGTAAAACAAGCGCCAGTCACATACATTTATGTGAAGCAACTCAAGGGCCAGGAAGTACCTTCCCTTGCAAAATTACGAGTGATTGATGGCACAAAGATGAAAAATTCAGAAAATCCTCATTATAAAATCAAGGTAAATTTCTAATCCTTGTGGCTGTAGTGATTATGAAAATTTTTGATACTGTTTTTCCTGCTTCGATTTTTGATTTCCCGAAAGCTTATTTAAACTCTTAACCAGGCTTCCGAAAAGTACTGGCGAACGACAGTATTCTTGCGAAAGTCGCACATGCACCTCGGTGAAAGCTTCCCGAATATTTCTTCCCCGACAGTTTTAAAAGGAGCGGTCGTGCGATGTACAGCGAGGCCTCGTTTTACCCCATGCGAGAGTTTGTTCGTGGGTATGAAAATTTTTTAAGCTTCGTGACAGTTTTGGGAATATCTTCGTGACAGTTTTCAATGCGTTGAATTTCGCATGACAGTACTACTTACTCCGTCCGACTGTAGCCGAGATTCGCTCGGGCCGAGTTAATTTCGAACGAACGTATGAATTTTCCTTTTGCTTGAAGCTACTGCGGGTGGTGATCACCCCAATCACCCTCCCCTTCCCTTTTCGCCTAACCTGCACCAGCACCACACACCGCGTTACTTGCCGATCGTATGCTGCTGCTCGGTGCGAATAGATGGCTCGTTCGATCTATTCGAAACCGAGCAGCAGCGCATACGATCGGGCATGGGTACGGTATGGGCAAGACAGTCACCCGTGACAGTCCTGCAAAAACTGTCACGCCCTGCAGCCGACAGTTAGGATGAAATTATTTTCGAAACAGGAGGATGGGGGGATGAAAACCGAACTGTCGGTTGGGTTCGCTACAGCTTAAAGCACAACACTTTCGGCAACGCATGGTTTGAGCAGGTTGTTCAGATACAGTCTGGGTTCTCGCACGTGTGCGATGTAGCCGATTCATTACTATTCGTTACCGATGGTACAGCAGCGAACCGAGTGGTAAGGAAAACCGAGACAGTTTGTTTGGCAAGAAAAAGGCTGTCATAGCTAAACTGTACTTTTCGGAAGCCTGCTCTTAACCTTCCAATTTCTAATACAATATGAGATTTCAGATTCATTTTTAGGCTTCGAGCGTTTCAATTTCGATAGATTTGAAGTCTCACAGTTAAGACCTCCTACTATTGCTTGAGTATATATTTCAACAGCTACTGTTAATAGCCACACGTAGCACATACACCATATGGTTGATATTTTTATAGCGATATTTGTTTGACCTTTAATCCCAACCGCAAGTGTCGTAAACCATACCAACCATCCAGAAAACACGTGTACGCAGAAGCATTTTGGCGCGCGAAACTGCCAATCGAAAGTGAAATGAGCGGAAAACAATAAAAATGCATGCCAAGTGAGCGAGAAGGTAAAGTACATGAGCTGTTGAGCTGTCATGATTTTTCTGCTTTACGCGCGGTTTTACAAATCATAAAACACTAAGCGCAAACCGACAACCTGCGACGAGACTTGAGGCGTGGAGGCAAATATCGTTTATTGGGTGGCTGAGTTGCAAATTTCCCTTCAACTTTTTTTTTGTTTTGTTTTTTGCTTCGACTCTGTCTCTGTTTCTTTCTTTGAATTTCTTGTAGGGAAGCCCTCCTTCAATAAAACCAAAGTTGTGAACGGATGCCAGCAATGGGATGTTGGTTTTTTTCCCTGAAATTTTCTCCACGCTCTACGGCAATACATCACCGAGAAAGCACTTGGAAATAGCTGAGAAATCTGCTGGTGCCCTTTGACAGCAGGCAAGGTTTATGATTATCGGTATTTCACATGGATCTTGTGAGATGTGTGCTGGAATGCAATGATTTTTTTTCGATTTTGAAATCTGCATACAGCATTCGATTTCGATGATGACATACGCAAGCGTCGATTCTCAGTATTTCTCTCAAGAAAGATGATATCGAGAAAAGGTGTGAATACCTTATTATGAGTGTGTCATTAAATATGACACGAATTTAACTTACTTTCGAACTCAAAGCTCTACGCTATAATCAGCTCAGTTTATACTTCACTTTTCCTATCAGCTGTATTCTTACAAAATGCATAGGCTGGTATGGGACACTGAAGGATACTTGACCCCATTTTCTTATTTTCATCATATTATACTCATCTTTTTGGAAAAAAATAGCAACTCACCGTCTCCAAAAGTTTGAACTAGAACCATTTTCGTAAAACGAAAAAAAAAATGTGATATTTTTAAATAAAGACTTGATCCTACTTCAAATCATCACAATGTTCCTTCAGCACGCCAGCACCACAAATGAGCTTCATCATTACCTACCACCAATGAGGCTTGTCGGGAAGCGCCCTAAACTAGCGACCGCTTGGAGTCGCCACTCTCAGTGCACGCTCACTTCGGTATACTCAAAACGATACACGCTGACTTTTTTTTCTTAATCTAAAACACACACTTAAATTTATAAAACTTTACACATTATGCAGTTTACGAATATTTAGAATGGAATGGAAATATAAGTTTTTAATAACTGATCGTTGCAGATTAATTTTTGAGTTACAAATGTAACCATTTATTAAAAGCAATGTTAATAATGAATTTGATATCTTTTTGTATTCGACATCCCCAACATTAAGTTTCAAGCTCCTCGATCAGAATATTCGGCATAGATTGTTCTGTGTGAGGATCAGAACACGGATGTCAATAGATAAATTGAATTATTCAAAAATTCAAATAATTGAGAAATTGTCCGTTGCATGGTTGGATTTTGTGAAATGTTGTGCAGTTGCAGCCATTTCTCCAACTTGCCAACTTTCTTCCACTTAGTTTTTTAGGTAAAATTTATTTAATACAATGAAACTTTGGTAAAATATGATAGCATCTTATCAAATTCTAGTAGTGTCAGTTTGAGTCATGGATACGTGCGCTGCATACCTATCATGATTTTCTCATGACTTGAGACGACGATGGGGATGGTTCGAACTTTGGATCGATGACTGTTGGAGACAAAACAAACACAATCATTTTGATTTTACTTACGTTTTACTTAATCCTCTAATTCTGATAATTTAGAATTTGTATGGTTAATAAAAATCTCATTCCAGTTTGACAGCTATATATTCACTAATTATGTGTGGAATAATCGGTGTAAAAAGTAGATAACTTTTCTCGCTAGCTGTGGATTACTCAGATCTCGCCTAAAATAGCGCACTCGCCTGCGCTATCATCAGAACGATGACATAGTGAACGCGAAAACTGGCGAACGCGAAGCTGTTGAAACCTTTCCCATTTACATGCCATTGAAATCCCTCAGACTCAAATGACACACATTAAAATCGCTTTGAGGTAGCATTCTAAATGCAGCGAATCAGAATATCGATGTCAATTTGTTCCTCCGCTTGAGTTAGCATTGACCGCGTTCGCCAATTTCAAATATTTCCAAATCCAGCGGTCCGAATGCATAGTTGTTTCATCACCGGAGACGGTGAAAAGACAGCCATTTCGTTTGTCCGTCATCTTTCAGATTCTTGCCTGGAGATTACTGAGGCCACCGCAACCTAGGACGCAGGCTTTTGATATGTTGCCTTGGTTATAGAAGTGCCCTTGTAAATTTTCGTGGCCCTGATGAAGAAATAGAAGCAAGCGCTAATGATAAAATTTCAGGTATTTTTTTTTATTTTATATAATCACCATTCTTTATCTCAACTCTTCCCGGGTGAACTTTTAATGGATTTAAACACTTTTCGTTATCAATAAAAAAAAAAACAACACCAAATTTCCACCCGTCTTCCAACTTGATCTTCTAAACTTGACTGCTGCGATTAATTTCAAACTGTTCCAAACATTTTTGAACATGAACTTCAACTTGCACACTACACTTGAGTTCAACTATGTTTACCCATAAGAAAGTTCAACACGTACTTCGATGCTACTGTACAAGTGTGTATATGAACTTCTTTACACATCGCACATGGGTTGCTCTTTGAAGACTGGTTACTAATGATTAATTGACTAGAAACTAATGAATTTAAGCATTTTCAAGCGCCAAAATATTACAATTCAGAATACCAGACACTTGAAAATTTGTTTTGAGTCGTAGGAAACAAAAGTGATGTTTGCTGTGTAAGTTATAAACAGTATTCAAAAACAACTATTGAATAATGGATTGAATGATTGTATTATTTGAACTGATAAAACACTCATTTGAGTTTCAGGATTCAAACCATTCAAAATCTAGCCAACTATTTTTTGATTTCCTTAACCTGAACTAATAGTTAATTGTAACCGACAAACTGCGTTAATAAATTATAAATTAAATGAATGATTCCTACAATAACATATTATGTGAGTAAAACGTAGAACTAGTTAATAAATCAAAATGAGTGAGAAAATTGGAGCGTGTGTTTATGTAAACAACACTTTTCGACCACGTGGCGACGAAAATTCATAACATTATCAGGGATGCCAATTTGATGAAAATTTCATTATTCCTTAAAAATCTTGGGCCACAGTTCGATTTACATTACTTTGGGATAATTCCTCTTAAGAAATGGTATCTAGTGTAATGATACCGGATAGGCTGTTTTTACGCGGATTTTAAAAGAAAAAAATTAGGAAAGCGAGGTTTGGGGTTGTATGTATTTGAAGGAAAAAAGCTCGATTTTTACCCAGGATATATCCACAATTTTGGCGAGCTCCTATAAAACTAACGATATATGATTTTTGCGTCATATAACAATTTTTGCTTAATCAAATTGAACTTATAACCATTTTATAAAATTATAAATAAGATCAATGCCACTCAGGTGTCTCGAGAAAATATAATTTTTCATGTTTAAATTTCGCAATTCCTGAAATTCTATAAAAATATTGGGATGTGGAATGATTAGCTCGGTTTTTAATATGAAAATTTTGAGTTCCAATGAGCGGATTTTGCAAAGATTTTTGGTCAATTAGTGGTATGAATAAGGTTTAGCAATTGCTTTGGTAGCTTTTACTTTGCTCGAAATCAAGCAAAGCAAAAGCCCAAAGCATTTGCTTAGTTTGGTATGAATAAACGTTTGCTTAGCAGATTTGTACTAAAGTCTTAGAACATAGCTTTTGCTCCGAAAAAAAGAGCTATCCAACCAGCAGAATCTTAAATTTTCTAAAATAAAATGAAAGATGACGATCAAAAAATTGAAAAGTACGGCTAAAAAAGCCATGAAATCGACGGTGCGGGTGGTGGGTGTAAGAACGATCGGAAAATTTAAGTCAATACATGCTCGTATGTTGATGTTTAAAGAAAATTGAATATTGTCAAACAAAAAATGGCCTAGCTTTTATCATAAGCTCTCCCACACGTTTTCGGATCGGGATAATCCGATATATAAAAAATAGGCAATAGGCGCGCATCTTAACTTAGATGTTTTTTTTTAATCTTTAAATTATAAAAAAAATCATATAAATTTGGGAGATCTGAATTATGTTTTAAATTATTACAACTTTCTTCCAACTTCAAGCCGATTGGGACTTCTTCCACTGTAGCCGGATTTTTTTAATTTGAAATATTTACTAATTGATTTGTTTTGTTTCATCTTAGACGAATCATTTCATAAAACGACAGGAATATGAAAAAAGTTGGGTTATCACTTCGACTGTTCTTTATCTATTTTGAAAATGCCTTTTTAAATTGTATTGAAGTGTAATATTGCTAATTTTATAAATTCATGACGTTGTTGAAGAATTTGTTTATTGGAAAAGTCTGCTACCAAGCATGCTTAGAAAATAAAGTAATAGCTAGGAGATTTCTCGAGCGATTGCTTCAGATTTGGGCTTTATTCATACCGAACTAGCTTGTTCTAAAAGTAAAAGCTCCTGACTGAGAAAACAGCTGTCAGAAAAAACTTTATTCATATCAACCGAAGCAATTGCTTTCTGCGACTGCTCGAATGCTCGATTTTGTTTAGCAAAAGCAATTGCTAGGGGTTTTTCATACCACCTAATATGTCCAGGTTGGTGCGGCCTGGATACGTTCTGGAAAGGTTAATCATGTGACCTTTTGGATTTTGTCACTGTCCTGAATATATCCAAAAACTCTATAAGATTTCACAATCATTTACCCACAAGGTTTATCGTAGGAACAACAAAACTATACTTAACAAATAGCTACAAAAGTAGAGACAAAATTTCTATAATTTTCCAACGAAAACTAAATATCACTACTATCATGTTTGCAATGGTGATCAAATAAGTTCTAAAAGTAAGTTTGGATAACCATTTCTACTACGATTTCATGTAAGCTGGGTTGAAGTGTCATTTAAAAGCCAAACAAAAACTATATTAAAAAAATTAATTTGATAAGAATAAATTTCAAACAATAAAATCTTTTCAATGATTAATCACAATTATTTCGTCTATAAGCTGAAATTTTTGGTTGATTTGAATTGATTAATATTTAATCTTTCTGAGATATTTTTGTTTACAATATTAGAAAAACTTTGTTTTCGAAAGTATTTCTAGTAAATTATAAATCGACGTATCTCTATATGAAAATTCAAAAAGTTTAACACAGTTCGGTTGTAAAATATTGTCATTTTTTCAATGTAGATGTTAGATATAGATAAAATTCGGTTATCCAGCTCCCAGCGTTTGTTAGTTTCTATTCAGTTATAATAATATTTAGAATTAAAGAAATAATAATTTAAGGAATTATTAATTGTGGCAAAAATTTAACGAAATTAAATTAAACATATTGCAACTGGCAACTTTGCCACCGTCCAGAAAGTAAACAAACCGGGAAAAAATCGAAAAGTTTTTCGCGATTTCAACCATTTTCACCACCTCATTCGGCATCAACACCGAGCGCAAATGATGCGACAGGTTAATGGAAATCTTTAGAACTCTTCAAAAAGTGTGCCACCCTCACCAAAAAAATGAAAAAAATGTAAGTAGATTTTTTTCCATACAAAATTTTACCAAAAAGAACCAATTTGATCAGCGCTACCTGTTAGTGAATAGTGAACTAGGGTGTCAAAAATCATACGCCATTGCTCATGGAGAATCAGCAGGAGCATTCTACAGCCACAAAAAATCCTCAAAAATTATCTAGCCTTTTCCGTGAAAAGATCAAACCTATGTCCGTGGAAGGACTCCTGAGATATTAGTTGAGTGTAACTTTAGGAACCAATCTTGGATTTTATTTTCGTTTGATGTTGTTGCCAAGGTTGCTTAGATTGTTGCGTGTTATTCAAGTTTTTCTTTTTGATTAATTATTAAGCAGGGATAAGATTTTGAAACATTTTGGAAAAGTACTGGAACTTTATTTCAGCCCTGTAAAAAGATAAAACTATTGTTGAAAACGCACTTAACCGTGTGATGATGTAAACATTGTAACCCACGGTTCCCCAGACTGCTCAGCCGAGCAAGAACCCCCCTCTAAGCCTCGAGGTCGGCACACTCGATTAGTTTCGGAACAAGGAAACACCTTAATGCGCTTAGTTAAAGTCCCACCTTTATTTTCCCGCTAACACCTTAATTCACTTTGGCACAATATTCCCCTTATGTGGTTTTTGTCCTACCTTTTGGTCGCTTGGTAAAAACGGCAGGCCGGGGCAGCAAACGAGCCGACGATGCGGGCTAGGACCAGGCTTGGTCCTGATGTGGTTACGGGATAGCGGTCTCCGGAAGGTCAACGGCTTAGACCCACGTGGCGACGGAATCGGCTTTGCTCTCACGCACTAGCCCGGCTGGTCCGGGCTGGACTCCGAAGTGCCGGAGTCGGAATTGGCCACGGCGCAATCCTTAACACACGAGGGAGAATTGCGGGGCACTCGAACGACGCACGTTTTGTTGGGCGGTCGTATCCGGTACCAGCACGAGGTTCAGTGTCGCCTAGGTCGACCAGCACGGGTTGACGAACGCTGGCAATGTTGATGGATGGTCGGTTTTTCAAACCAAAACTCGGGGTCCTGTAGAGGGGCATGATGGGAGAAGGAATTGCGAAGAGTGTTCCGAAGGTTCACTTTATGAATTTTCGTTAGATCGGGAGGACCAACATGAAAAGTATTCTGAAGGCCGCTTTATGAATTTTCGTTGGATCGGGAGGACCAAGATGAAAAGTATTCAGCACGTGCACTTTATGAATTTTTCGTTGGATCGGGAGGACCAACATGAAAAGTATTCAGCACGTGCACTTTATAAAGTTTTCGTTGGATCAAGAGGACCAACATGAAGAGTGTTCCGGAGGTTCACTTTATGAATTTTCGTTGGATCGGGAGGGCCAACATAAAAAATGTTTGGCCCGTGCATTTTATGAATTTCCGTTGGATCGGGAGGACCAATATAGAGAGTGTTCCGAAGGTTCACTTTATGAATTTTCATTGTATTGGGATGACCAACATGGAAAGTATTCTGAAGGCCGCTTTATGAATTTTCGTTGGATCGGGAGGAACAAGATGAAAAGTATTCAGCACGTGCACTTTATGAATTTTTCGTTGGATCGGGAGGACCACCATGAAAAGTATTCAGCACGTGCACTTTATAAAGTTTTCGTTGGATCAAGAAGACCAACATGAAGAGTGTTCCGAAGGTTCACTTTATGAATTTTCGTTAGATCGAGAGGACCAACATGAAAAGTATTCTGAAGGCCGCTTCATGAATTTTCGTTGGATCGGGAGGACCAACATGAAAAGTATTCAGCACGTGTACTTTATGAATTTTTCGTTGGATCAAGAGGACCAACATGAAGAGTGATCCGGAGGTTCACTTTATGAATTTTCGCTGGATTGGGAGGGCCAACATGAAGAGTGTTCTGAAGGTTTACTTTATGAATTTTCGTTGGATCGGGAGGACCAACGTGAAAAGTGTTCAGCACGTGCACTTTATGAATTTTTCGTTGGATCGGGAGGAACAACCTGAAGAGTGTTCTGGAGGTTCACTTTATGAATTTTCGTTGGATCGGGAGGACCAACATGAAAAGTATTCTGAAGGCCGCTTTATGAATTTTTCGCTGGATCGGGAGGACCAACATGAAAAGTATTCTGAAGGCCGCTTTATGAATTTTCGTTGGATCGGGAGGACAAACATGAAAGTGTTCGCCACGTACATTTTAAATTTTCGTTGGATCAGGAGGACCAACTTGAAGTGTGTTTTGAAGGTTCACTTTACGAATTTTTGTTGGATCGAGAGGACCAACATGAAGAGTGTTCTGAAGGTTTACTTTATGAATTTTCGTTGGATCAGGAGGATCAACATGAAAAGTGTTTAGCACGTGCACATTATGAATTTTTCGTTGGATCGGGAGGACCAACGTGAAAAGTGTTCAGCACGTGCACTTTATGAATTTTTCGTTGGATCGGGAGGAACAACCTGAAGAGTGTTCTGGAGGTTCACTTTATGAATTTTCGTTGGATCGGGAGGACCAACATGAAAAGTATTCTGAAGGCCGCTTTATGAATTTTTCGTTGGATCAGGAGGACCAACATGAAGAGTGTTCTGAAGGTTTACTTTATGAATTTTCGTTGGATCGGGAGGACCAACATGAAAAGTATTCAGCACGTGCACATTATGAATTTTTCGTTGGATCGGGAGGACCAACGTGAAAAGTGTTCAGCACGTGCACTTTATGAATTTTTCGTTGGATCGGGAGGAACAACCTGAAGAGTGTTCTGGAGGTTCACTTTATGAATTTTCGTTGGATCGGGAGGACCAACATGAAAAGTATTCTGAAGGCCGCTTTATGAATTTTCGTTGAATCGGGAGGACCAACATGAAAAGTATTCAGCACGTGCACTTTATGAATTTTTCGTTGGATCAGGAGGACCAACATGAAGAGTGTTCTGAAGGTTCACTTTATAAATGTTTCGTTGGATAGGGAGGAACAACCTGAGGAGTGTTCTCGAGGTTCACTTTATGAATTTTCTTTGGACCAACATGAAAATTGTTCTAAAGGTTACTTTATGAATTTTCGTTGGATCGGGAGGACCAACATGGAAAGTGTTCGGCACGTGCATTAATGAATTTTCATTGGATCGGGAGGACCAACATTAAGAGTGTTCCGAAGGCTCACTTTATAAAGTTTCGTTGAATCAAGAGGACCAACCTGAAGAGTGTTCTGAAGGTTCACTTTATGAATTTTCGTTGGATCGGGAGAACCAAAATGAAAGTGTTCTGAAGGCCACTTTATGAATTTTCGTTGGATTGGTAGGGCCAATATGAAAAGTGTTCTTAAGTGCTCTTGATGAATTTACGTTGGATTGGGAGAATCAATTTAAAAAAAATGTTCTGAAGGGTTCACTCGAAGAATTCACTGAGATGAACATTGTGTTCTTTGTATTTGGAGCAAGAAGTCTAATTACAAAGGATAGATCTCTGAACCAGTTTTTCGGAAGTAAAGAATTATAATAGTTAATTTGCTTGAAAATGTCTTTTTTTCAGTGGTACAGAATGATGGAGAGGACAGATCTCGTAGCTTAATTTGTTGTTTTGAAAAAAAAAATACGTTTCGTCGGTATTAATCTCGGATGAAAATATCGGTTTTTAATAAAAAAAACAGGTAGAAAGTGATTTTAGAGGTAAGTCTGAACCAAGAATTGAATAGAGTTTATGAATGCCAAGATAATTGAAATTACCAAGATATTTGAGTGTTATCAAATGCTGTGTTATTAAAGTAAGTGGGGTGGAAAGTTTAACCAAGCCAAATAAATTAGGTCATAATGGACCGTGATATTCAGAGAATGGTTAAGTGGACTTTTGTGAAATTGTGAATACGGATTGTTCGGTTTCGACTCCATCGTCTTATTCGCCACGAACCCTCAGGTTTTATCTCCGCAGCTGCATATCCCTTGCCAAATAATCAGTTTTTCACAAATTTGTTCATAAAAGCAATTTTGAATTACGCAGGAATATCTTTTCGTGCCTTTACCATGTAGAAATTTAACAGTAGCACTCAAAAATAGAATGGAATCGTGCGGAGCAACGAACATACTTCCACCTCAAACAAGCTGCCATCACGTATCACCGTCAAATTTTTACCACAGGTAGAGGTTATCTGTTTGAACAAACCGCTCTGAAAGTATCCTAGCAGCGGTCACTTTCGGTGCCGCTACAACCAAATACATGATTACGGATTCTAACTGGACATAGCTTTGAAGGGATGGATCGCTTGTAAATGAAACGCTTTGAAATAAGTGTTCTATATCACCCTTATTCACTTACCATGCAACAATTGAATATGTGGTCAGTTTCAATTGAAGAACTCTTCGAAATGGTAATACAACTTTGTAAGCTGTTTTTCACCGTGCAATGACGATCCAGGTTTATGAAAATACTAAAACTTGTTGATACTTACGGTTTCAGCAGAGGAAATCTGCCGCTTCGTCGGCGAAACCAAAACAGTTTGTTTTGGTTCGCATGCTTTGAGTCAATTCGCAATTGAAACAATAGCAGTGATGATTGATGATGATAGCTGATGATGGTAAACACGGTACAAATGTTTACATCATCACACTGTGAAGCCAAACAACTAAATTTAGGTTCGTGGTAACTCACCAGTGTTGCCAGATATTCTGAGTGGTTAGCTCAGAATATCACCCGAGAATGAGAAAACTAATTAGTGAGGATATCACTTCAGTGAATAATGTAAATAGCTATCGCTTATGTTATAAGAAGTTATTCAAGGACTTTACGAACAAATCGAATAAAGATTAACTCTATTCCACCACTGAAACCTGCATTTTCAAGTAAACTATTATAAAACTTAAACTTTGATTTGTAGCACGCTATAGCATTATAGCATGTCATTCTTTTGAATTCTATTAAAACAAACTCAGCTTAAAGACCGATGAATAAACGAGTGGGTTCACATTATAAATTAACGTACATTTAACATCAGCACTGAAAATGAAATCAATAAAAACCAGAGCAATCACCTCTGCACGATTCCATCGTCTCGGTGTAATCGTCGTTGCTCGTCTGGTTTCAATTCCCCAGAAACGGCTGTTAAAGTGTTCGATATTATAACAGGTAACATCGACATAAAGTCAATAGCCTCTTCCGCAGTTTCAGTTTTGCATGGAGCATGCAGCAGCAGATTTGATGAGCAAAAAAACGGTATTCAGCTTCCGAAGACTGGAAGCTGCAAGCAGCTCCACATCTATTAGCGTTCAAAGTTGGAGCCATCCAGAGGCCAATAAACTGATCAGCAGTCTGTCAGAACTCGTTTGCAGGCACCATCAATAATGCACAATTAATTGGTGGCACCTCCTTCTCGTTGCTGCTCCATCTTTGGCAGCATCTGATCCAAACTAACCCGTCGGAACCCTGAATTATATCAATTAAATCGATAGAAACCTACATTGAAAAGCGCTAAACATCCAGAAACCTGATCGATTGGGATACACAGTTTTTTTTCCTTCTGGCTCCCAAGATATGTATTCAGCTAATAGGTCTGAAAGAGGCCCCCACAAATAGTGGTTTTAGTTGAAAGTTTAGAGGAACTCGATCACGGGAAGCCAGCAACAAACCTGCCTCGAAGATTCAGATCCAGCTTCAGTTTCATTTTTCCGCTTCGCTCTCGATGCCGCATCTAATGGCCATTAGTTATCAATTAATGTATCGCAAATAGTAATAATTTGCCGCACCCTTAACAGCCGTCATCATCTTCGAGTGGACGGATACGCTCGAGGCGCCCCCGAAGCTAATACTTTAAGGCTTTGAGCCTTTCAGGTTGCAAGGCTTTAAGACGTGCTCTCGGCCAGAGTTTATGTGACAGCCCATCATAACACGATAAAATACAATAAATCATAAACATAGGCCTTGATGTAGTGCAGCTGTGATGTTGATAATCCCCGCAGCAGATAGTGCCTGAGATGAAAGTATGATTTAACACGTTTCTGTTGTCTGCTGCCTACCGGAGGGGGAAAAGCTTGCCCCTAGCGTTGGATTTAACTAAGGAAACGCTGTTTGAAATTACCCTTTTCTTGTAGTTTATTTTAAATCTTTGATAGTGAGAAACAGTACACTTATAATAAACGATCAGCTGAAGCTATTGCCCATCCTATATCTATTATATGGTATGAATCCTACACAGTTTAAGCTTCAAAGTTTATTGTGTAGTGTAGTTATAAACAACGCTAGAATAACGATTCCTCACTTTTCGATTCTCGTAAAACAAAAGAAAATGACAATATACAGTGAAGTTATTAGAAAATGCCTCATTTGAGGGAAAGACAGGCTTTGCTGATTTATCAATCAAGTTTCAATAATAAGGCTTGTACCACTTAGTCGTTTTATTTTATTTACTGCAGCGTCTCTAGTTGTCGTACCAAGAAACTCATAACAGCGTTTTGATCTTTAAGGTTTGTTTATTTTGTAGTGAAATTTCTCCGAAATACAAATCTGGAAATACTGAAAGGGGGTGGTCGTTTAGCCTAATGGCGAACGTCTTTGGCTTATAAGCCAGAGGTCCAGGGATCGAATCCCGTCACCCTAAAATCTAGCTTAAGGAAATTTTGTAAGTCCACGGACGTTAAAATGAACACTAATACTACGAAATGTAACAGTGTAACGAAAATTTTTAACTCTACTGAGTATAAAAGAATGCAAAATATCTCTACGGAGTTGTCACGGCGCGCCTCCATCAAAATAATTTCTAGATTTTTTTCCGTGCATCAGGCATGGGACTTTAGAGCTGATACAAAATAGCAAAAGGCTCATGCGAAAAGACCCTGATCTTGTAAGGAAATAGTTCGGAGAGATATTTTTTTTAGTAATAAGAACAATCAAGAAGAAGAAGCAGAATTAGAAGATATTGCGCCAGATTTATTGAGCAGTTTGTGAAATATTGTAATAATTAAATTAGAGCCAGTTTCCGATAACTAATTTGAGCACGCCTCGATAAAGGTAACCACATCTGAAAAGAGAAGAAAGAAACAATATTAAATAACTTAAATCAATTAAATAGGAAAGTGATCAGCATAAGCACCATTGTGATACGACCACAACGGGTTCCAAACGACCCTCGTGTTTAGTAAGTTCACTAAGATGATCAAATGAAATTGTCGAACATAAATCATTACTTTCAATAATTTTACATCAGGCATCCACTGAGTAAATCGTCTAAACGCAAACAGCGTTCAGAAGAACCAGAAAGGCGTCAAAAGCGTCGCCGTGTTATTGAAGCTTATTTACATACTTACCCGTCATACAAGTGAGGTTACCCATGAATTAGTAAACAAACTGAATTATAACCGAAATATTGTTTAGGAACGCATCACGATAAGCCGCGTACAACGTTTAGAAGAATCGAAAATAGAGTACCTAGAATAGAGAAAAACAGTAAACGTAAGTAAAAAATGGAAATGTTAACACAGCAAATTGTAAAACCAAATCATTGCAGGAATTTTTTAATATATCTCATATTAAAAAAACGGAAACAACTCTACTTCATTCTTCCAAAAACGACAGGAGTATAAAAGATTGTAAACTCTACGGAATATAAACGGATACGCTGGTCATATAGTCTCAGAAACTGGACCATAATAGGAGCTGGTCGATAAGGCAGTTCCGAGTCGTGCTAAAAAATAGCATCGGCGAGAAATTAGAAGAAGAAGAAGAAGAAAAACTGAAAGTGTGGAAAACTACCGGCTCATATTGATTTTAAATTCAATATCTGAGATTTTCTCAATCATAATGCACGAGTGAATGTCATTGTTGAACCCTTGATCTCGAAATATCAACACGATTTTGAAAAGGCCATTTCAATGCGCTACCTAAGTTCACTGAGGAAAAGTATGGAGTAGAGATGTCCCGAATAGTGGCATTTGGCGAATTGTTGAATACCGAATATTGACCTTTTAAACTATTCGGTGAAACGAATATTCGGACAGAATATTCGATCGAATATTCTGTACAGTTTCTAAGAGAAAACGATAGCTTATTGCTAATTTCAAATTCCTTTTATTTCTTACATTGAAATGCCCCTATTTAAGAGTCAATTATTTTCAACCAGATGTGTAATGCATAAGATATTCTCTAAGACTGGGTCTCTCGTATATTAAAGATTTCAAGAGTTCAAAACAGATATAAAAAATTTTGAAATTGCTTCTTTGATATCTAATAAGCTCGAATTTGAGCAAGATATCTTCAAAATATTCGGTCAAAAGAACGATGACACTCAACCATAATCATATAACTCTTTTCAAACGGAAAATTCTGGGCGATATTTGAAAAAAAAAAAATAAGACAAATCTTAACCAAATCAAGGCATTATTCCAAAACATACCAGAGGAAAGAGAAAGAATTAATTTAAATTTAAATTTTCTATCGAATCACACTCCAGCACTGTTCAAATCGTATCTAAGGATTAAAAAAAATTTATGTTAATTTTTCCTTTTATTCTGAAAAATCGTTTTTGGACTCAAAAACTAAAACTTATCAAAGCGAGATTTGAGTTTTTATTCAATTTATCAAATATTGTGAATAAATCCATGCAAATTTTGGGTACATTTATGCCTACATCTGGCCAGATTTGTTTGAAGGTAAGAGACCGACTTTCAACTAAATACGAAAAACGCGCTCAAGAATATTTTCAACATCGTTTAGAGTTCCGCAAGGAAGTCATCTCGGACTCTTGCTGTTTGTAAACTTTGTAAATGACCTGTGCTTAACACTTCAGTCCGATACATTCCTTTACGCCGGAGATCTGACGATTTTCCGAAAGATACATAACATCGTTGACTGTTTTCAAACATTAAGCATGCATCAGTTACTGAAAGAATAAGATTTGTTAATAATTTGAAATCCCCAGGCCCCTGCAATGATACAGGATAGGTCTATGCATCGTGTGACCAACATCTACTTGCTAAGTGTTAGTGAATCTCGTTTTTAAGCTTTTTTTCCTCAGATTTAAGCTTTTTTTTTGTCTTGAGAACAAAATCAGAGAAATAAGCTTAAATCTGACAACAAAGCTTAAATCTGAGAGATGTGCTTCACACGGATTCCATAGCATTGCAGCCTTGTGGAAATCCCTAAGTGATTGAAAAGAGAGGAAATAGGGAAAAAAGGAAATGAGTGGTTTCTGAGAAAAGAAAGTCTATTCAGTTAAAAAAAATTTACATTGATTGGGGTAACATTGATCACCGGGTTGCTTTGATCAAAATGAAATTTCTCCACATAAATATCAATAACTAAGTCTAAAGTTGAAATATCTTAAAACTTTTTTCTACGTTTAAAAACCTACATGTTGAATTTCAAAATGGAAAAATCTTGGAAGTAAAGTGTTATTTCAAAATCTTGAAATATCTTTTTTTTCGAAGGCTCGCAAACAAACACTCTTCCTGATGAAATCAAAGCGTTTTGAAGCAGCAGGTTGATTTATGTGACTGTTCAGTTAGTAAATTTATAGTTTTTATTTAGGTAGTTTTTGTTGTATTTTGAGGTAAATTTTTGATATTTTAAAAATAGGGACGTTTTCAAAGAGTAATCCAAATAAAAGGGTTAAAGGCTAGAAACCCTATCAAATGAAAAAAATTGAAGGAAAAAATTATAGGGGAATAGTGCGAGGGCTTACAGAATTGAATGAAGGCAAAATTTCATTTATTTTTTGTAGTTAAAATTTCATAAGTAATGTAAAAAATAGCCTCTTATGCAGCATCGTTGTCCATCTTTCAATTTTAATTGTTGTTCGGCCTTAACACACTAACTGCCTTAGTTTATCAATTACTAGCATTTGTTAATATTATTAAGGTGTTTTGTATCCTTTAGAAAAATCGTAAAAACCGTCAAAATAGAGACTGATCAATAGTATCCTAAGTCATCAAATTCTAAACATAGACGATATCGATTTTTGAATAAAATTTAAAGTAGTCTAATAAATTTCTGCAACCATGTTTTATGTTCATTGGAGTCCAGTACTGGTTTTAAAACTATGAAACATGCTACATTCCTTTTAAAAGAAAAATAATCGAGAAATATTGAAAAAAGTGATCAATATTACCCCGTTTTACGGTTTTATGAAAAATTTCATAAAAATGACTATTTAAATTTCGAGTCAAAATTTTCCATAATATTAAATTTTGATTTTATAAGTATCCGTCAGAAAAGCCTTCCATGAAAAGGATAATAATATAATTGACTTTTTTAATCTTTTTACTTTGTTTAAACAAAGGTTAAAAAAATTTTTTTTTAAATAAAAATTATGAAAACAAGTCATTTTTCTGCGGGACATAACCAGACACCATAGTGCCAATTTAGTTCAATTGAAATCAGGATAAAAGTTACCCAACTTATTTTTTTAGCAGTGTCTTGCATTAAAAAGCTAATCGCTTATAAGTCCGACAATTTTTGAAAACAAAATTCGAATCAGTTTATTTTTTAAATAAAATCTAGTTTTGACAGTTTTCAATCAATGTTTAAATAGATAAATATTATTTTTAGTGTGACTTAAAAAAAAGATAAAATAGCATCGCGGGTTAAACATACAATGAAGTGATAATTTAACGAACTATTATTTTAAATTTTTTCGTGTTGACATCATAAAAAAATACATTAATTTTTCCGTGAAATTTGCATTAAGTTAGAACTCCGACCTACAAAGTCAAAAGATGATAAATTTATATTTTGTGAAAATCTTATGTGTTTGTATAACTGTTTTAGAATTTTGGTGTAATTTTCCGCTTAAAATAACAAAAAGCTATTTTCAACCTTCGGATTGTCATTATATTGTACTTAGCTATTTAAGTTATTTTGCAACTTTTGATTAAAGTATTTTACTGTCTAGTGAGCCTTCCAAACTCATTTAAAATTGAAACTACTTTCCTCTTAGAAGCTTCCTACACTCAAAGAATGGTGGAGAGCACTTTTAATACCACTTCTATGAATTATCCTAATTAGGCGCCTATTTCAATTTCAAATTACGGAAATTTTGACAAATTTTCAAACTGGAATCTAAGAAATTTCTCAAACTATAATTCCAATCATTTTGCAGTCTTCAACAAAGTTCCTAAATGAATTAAAATCTTTAATATCAAATACTCCAAGACTTTTTTCAGCGGTGTCAGTAACAGTTGTAATGATATCTATTCAAATTAGTAAAAATTGTAGAATTTAACTTTTCAAAGCTATTTATCTCTGAAAGTATAATTTCTAGGCAAAATCTAAATCCTTCAGTTATCAATGATCGATTTTACTCAAAATCGATTTCAAATTTCTAAATTTCCACACGTTGTACCACTAAAACCAAAAGCTTATAGACAAAATCTGGCAAATAATTTGAATGCAGGACGTCAAAATCTCCCAAAAAAAATTATTAAGGCATAGGCACAAAAAATCCTGTTTTCTAGTGTAATTGTTGAATTATAATTATATTTTTCTTTATAATTCATACCAGAAATCCAGAATTGAAAATAAATGTAAATGAAAAATAAATATTCGTCCAAAATTTTAAAAATCTAATTCATTGACTAAGTTTTGGAAGGTGGGTTAGCCTCTACCAGTTTCAAGCATATTTTTAGTAATACTCGGTCAATAAGTAAACTATTTGTCCTAACATAAACTGCTTTGACTAAAATCCATGACATTCCCTTCGAACCCGGGCAGGTCTTCGGTGGGTTTAATTTTATGCTAATTTTCAACACAACTGCAGGTCGTCCACCTGATGATGGCTGGCAGGGCCTGTCCAGCCGGGAACAAGAAGCACCCACTTGATTTCTCGGAAGAAAAAAAAGCCATATCAGAGAAACATGCTCCCATGAACGTTGTAGAGGGCCCCAGTCAACGGAAGTAGCTATCTTCGCGGGCCTCCAAGATGGAAGCAAAAAAAATCTATGGGTTTGATGCGACAAGCGACGACGTTTGGGTCGGATCGCTCGAAAGCGCGTAGATAAAATGGAAAGTGAGTCGAATTACGACTCCGTGGTACAAGAAATGCGTCACGGTCCTCCCAGACCCTTGTTAGATCTAGTTGAATGCAGCCGTAGGTTACAAATAGTTAGTCGATGCAACCTCTTCTGTCGCTCCAAGGTGTTGATGGGGTTTGTCCCCTTCATCGTCGTCGAAGCGTTCCGAATCGCTGGGCGATGAAAGTGAACGCATTTTACTCTCCTACCCTCTTCCCCCATTCATATCTGACGGGAGCATTGATTTGGTAGAAAAGAGGTAGCGGTTTGGAGATTCCCATGGGAAAATACAGATGACTTCCATTCGCGTGTGTTACCCGGTAGCTTATGAGCGCTGATTAAAATCGACCTTTTGACTCTTGTTTCCCATGATGTTTAACGACAGATCCGATATGCGTTAAGCTCAAATTCCATTAATGGCAAATAAGCCATTATAACTCTGTGTCAGCAAAGTATTGCAAGTGTACTATAGTTAACATAATATAGTAGTATACATAGTAAAGTCTAGTATAGCATTTTCTTGAATAATATAATCTAGTAAACACATACAGTATAGAAGGACTATCCCAAACCAATAAAGGTTGTTTTATCTGAGGTCCAAATCGAAAACTTATTCGTTAACACTAAACGTAAACGATTGCCGCAGACCGTGGCGTAGAGGATAACTTTCAAGTCTTCTAAGCCTGCGGGCATGAGATCGAATCCTGGTCATGGCGTACATAGTACACTTTCTGTGGGTTGGTGGATTCAGCATTTGTAAGATGATAGCCATCATATCTACGAAAGATTTACGCTTAGAGTCAAGAAAAAGGAATCTCTTCGAGGAAACATCAAGTTTCATTGAGATCCTGTATGTGTTTGTGTTCGTATCGGAGATGGTCAAATTACATTTTTTTTTTAATATTTTTTTTTCCTAGCGGCCCACCACACTCCCCCACACCAAGAAGCTCATTAGAGCCCCCTGGTAATGGACGCTAACTGTTCTCAGCACGTCTGGCAGCAAAAGGGAAATAAAACAACTCGCGATCAAGATTTAATCATGCTGAGAACCTAAAAAATTATTTAAACGAGGGAATGTAACGATATAACAACTAAACTACAACATGAATCTCAGTGGAAAGATATTTTCCTTTGAAGAGATACATGCGTTTCTATTATTAAAGGTACAAGCTAACAAAAAACAAATTAAAAATTGAGCTTAAGATTAGAATAATTAAAACTATTAAATTAATAAATTAAATTAAATGAATTATTTATCCAGCTAAGAAAATTTCAAAAAGGTATCTAATTAACTCTAAAAAAGTGGTTGGCTGAACATCAAATTAAATTTTCTTTGAAATATTGCATTAGTTTGTTCTTGAAATGGTTCCTGTATGTTATGTTTTTTATATCAGAGGGAAGACTATTAAATTTTGTTGGTCCAATGAATGAAATTCGTCGCTGTCCACGAGAAGTGGAGGACGTGCTGCGTATCAAATGATTAGAATGTTGGGTATTATGGATGCGTATTCCTGGAGTGAACCTTAAACTTTGATTTCTATTTAATGAATGCAAGTTATCAAATACATAGATAATAGTTTGAAGGTCACAAAGTTTAGTGAGTGGTAAAATATTGTGTGAACTTTTGGAATAAATTAAATTTGTTGAATAAAGCAAAGGGAGATTGAAAATAGTTTTTAAACAACGGTTCTGTAAGGTTGGTAATCGTGATAAAAGGGACCATGATGCCCTTCCCCATATAGATATTAGGTAATAAAGATGAGAGTGTATGAAGGCAAAATAAAACTTGAGCAAGACATGACGTGGAACAAATGCTTTGACCCTCCATAGAATTCCGCTATAAGATGATATCCTTTTTTGCAAATGATGTATGTGATTGCTCCATGATAAAGTTTCATCAAGAATTATTCCCAAATATTTAAAGTTCGTTACTCTTTCGATTGCAATACCCGAGAGTTTTGGATCATCATGTTGCTCGATTTTTTTTACGAAAGGAGTGGAAAATCATGTACTTTGTTTTAGTAAGGTTAAGTGTCAAAAGATTTGAGGAAAAGTATTTATGCAAAACTTTCAAATCTTCTTCCATATGCATAACCACGTTGTTTGGACATACGCCGGGATAAAAAAGGGCTGTGTCATCAGCAAAAAGGCGTGGTATGCCGTGCAGGGGAAGTCGACTAACATCATTTATGTACAGTAAGAAAAGGAGAGGCTCTATATTGCAGCCCTGCGGAACACCGACTTCCAATTTTTCGAGAGAGCTCCTCGCATCTCCTAAACAAACAAATTGTTTTCTATTTGTTAAATAGCTTCGTATCAATGTATTAGCAATACCTCTTACTCCATAACACTCTAGTTTCTTCAATAAAATTTCGTGATCGAGTGTGTCGAAGGCTTTTTTTAAGTCAAGGAAAAGACCACCTACAATATTCCTTGAATCTATTTTTTCCATCACGAAGTCCGATAACTCACAGATAGCTGTCAGTGTACTGGAACCAGATTTGAAACCGTATTGCAGATTGTAAAGTACGTTATTGCGATCCAGAAAATTATTGATTCTATTTATCAGAAGTTTTTCAAAAATCTTACTGAAGACACTGAGTGTTGAGATTGGGCGGTAATTACTAACTTCAAGAGGGTCACCGGATTTTAAAATTGGTATAACTTTTGCGGTTTTCAAACATTCAGGGTATACACCTGATACTAAAATCTTATTAAAACATTCCGATAGGATGTGTGAAAAAGAAAAATAATGATTTTTCATCATAAGTGTAGGGAATTTATCGGGCCCACCGCTTCTTTTATTTTCAAGTGATTTGATGACATTGATGACCTCATTAGCTGATGATGGAAGCAGGAAAAGAGAATTTGAAACACGGTCAACATTTGATAGACTACTGCTAGTCGAATCAACAGTAATATTATTTGCAAGCGATTTCCCAATGCTAGTGAAATAACGATTGAATATATCACATACTTCGGTTTGATTTTCTACAACTTTATCGTTGTCAGTTAAGTTTATAATAGGATTATCACGTGACCTACCAAGTATTGAGTTGATGTTTTTCCAGATTTTAGAATGCGGTGTATTGTTCAAAATATTTCCATAATAAGTTTTTTTGCATTTCCTTTTAGTAACTTCAACTTTTTTCGTTATATGGCTGAGCATTTCTCTTAAGTGAGTATCTTCAGGATTTCTTTTAACTCTTTTGATGTAGTTGTTTTTTATTCTCATTAAAGTCCACAAATCAAGAGTCATCCATGGGCAGTAATCGCCCTTCACTTTTACTGATTTTGTTATTTTCTTCGAACAAGCAGAAAGCAATGAGTTGTAGGTTGAAATAATATTTTGTATGCATAGACCAGCATCATCAACTTCATTAATTCCCCTAAGAAAACTCCCAAATCTTTCATTTAATTCAGAATGTCGTATAATAGTTTTGCTTAATTTGAGGTGTTGTTTGTTTGAGTTAAGATTGAAGGTGGTAACAACTTGGAGATGATCACTAATATTAGTAAAAATAGTATCGTTTTTTCAATTTTGATGCATCGATATGCTTGCATAATGCATGATCTAAAATATTGCCACTACTGGGCCTTGTAGGTAAAGTGTTGGTGCAAAGAAAGCCAAAAGATTCAAGAAGGGTTTTATATTTTATCACAGAATTGTTATTTATTGCATTAATGGGAACGTTCAAGTCTCCTACTATAAGACAAGAATGTTTTTCCGGAACAGCGGCAAACAGAGACTCTAGTTTATCACAGAAAGTATTGAATGGAAAAGAAGGGGGTCTGTAGATGCCGTGCACGTCAATGATTTGTCCATTGATGGACAATTCTACAGAGATTTTATGGTATCCATCGATATGAAAATTATCAATGGTTTTAAATTTCAGATAATTTTTTACATACATGGCCAACCCACCATTTGGTTGATTGCGGCACGAGAATATTGATGTGTACCCAGGAATTTTATATAAGGAACAGATATCATCCACAAGCCATGTTTCACAAATGACAATTACATCAAACACAACTTTGGACTGTTCAATGGTTTCTAATAAATTATCAAATTTTTCAAGATCGTTCATGCTTCGTATATTCCATTGAAAAATTCTAAACGTTTTGAAATTATCATAAGTTATTGAAGTATTAAATTCTGAAATATTATAATAAAACTTATTGATTAAACTATCCATTATATTAAATTAAAATCAAGACATCACAAACTTTTTTTTCAGCACGTACCCGGGCCGTTCAAATCCGGGCTATTTTATATAAAATCCTGGCAAAATCCAAGCATTGGATTTTAAAATATTGACCAAAAATCAATTTCCGGACAAATTTGATCCCAATCCAGGAATTACTCGACACAAACCAAGAAAAAAAAACCTGAAAAAAATTTATTCATCAGCAGTTTTTTAATCGTATTTTATACTTTCAAAAAACTTCCTATGAATATTTTTATTCAACTTTCTCAAACAATTTCTTTTTGGATGCATAAATAAAAAAAACTCTACACAATTTGTTTTTATTTGTATGTTTTGTCAAATTAAGTGGCTTTTTTTAATGAAATCCGAGCAACCGGGCCGGACTTTTGTCAAATTTTGTATTCAATATCCGGGCAAACCCGAATTAAACCGAGCAATCTGGCAACATTAAGTATACCTTTTTATACCGACGCACAGTGGTTCAAAATCGAAAAAAGTTGGAAAAAATTAATAAAAAGCCTTTTTTGTTAAAAATCATAGGTGGAAAGTTGAAAAAAATCTGAAATTGAATTTATTTTTCAAAATTTGCTTTTTTTCCTATAGTTGCCAAAACGGGGTTAGAGCTTTATACTGGATTATGAATGTTTTTCATTTATTTATGAATATTTTTGTGAAAATTAAGTATGGGCTCCGAAATTCCTCCAGGTTAGTTGTATTTATACTTAAACTGATGTTTTATGGTGAATTTTCTTATTGATCGAAACAAACAATGCTTGGTTTACTCTGAATAAATACTTTGGAATTTTCATTTTTCAACCAAACTGCGTTCCAATCTAAGACATCGTATTCAAAATATAGCAAAAACTAGCAGCTGATTTTAAGATATGTTTTTGATGAGGCTTTAGCCTGTCCAACGGTATATAATTTACCACGGCGATCGGCAGCGCAAGCTATATTTTTGCTTCCGAAAAATATTTAGAGTTAATCGAAAAAATTTTATCCTCAAATTTTGGGTTCTCATTCAAGCAAAACTTTATTAGTTCATGATATTGAGGATGTTTTTCATCTTTAAACTGTAAAATAGATTATAATTTATCATTTCGGTATAGACATTTATGAATTTTTAAAAATAAGGATGCATTTTTGAATTGTTTAGAGTAAACAATAAAAAATCCTACTTTTTATTTTTGTGTTTCAATTATCGTTCTTGTTTGTTTCATGGAAGGTGTATAAATAGTCCTAGAAAATATCAAATTACATCATAATGTTCCTTGAATATTGAAGATTCGATTCCAACAAAATAAATTTGATTGTCGATGACTTGAAAAATGGACTTTTTTCCAGCTTTTTGGGGATTTGAACCACTGTGCGACGGGGGTCAAATGACCCCTAACAGTTTTCCGCTAAAACTATCTTGTTTCTCAACAAAATTGATCGTTTTGGGAATTTTGTAACGGGACTCAAATTTGATTCTCAGACAATATTTAGCTAGAATAATTTATTTTGAAGTTATTCAAAGTCTGAGAAAAATTAAATCCGAAAAAACATGCTTCGGGAAAAGGCTGTTAGTTAGTTATATTAATAGTCCGCTCAGTTTACCACACGTTGCCAATCATGGAATCTCCCTCTTTTCTTTCTCGCTCCGAGGATTTCTTTGGGCCCTGCTAGTAAAACTATCAAAATGAGCGTGGCAACGAACGTGTTAAGTGCTCGAAAGAAATTTCACTTAGTGCTTTAGGAATTGGAAGTTAGAAGCTATATGTTGCACATGTGGATATATTTTTTTAAAATTTCTCTTTAGATCATTACCACAAAAAATTTAAAAAGTGCTGTAAAAACTTAACTTTTGAATGAATCAACCGCAAAAGCCGTTTCAGTCACAATTATTTTTTTTTAAAGTGAATTGGAACGTTGACGTAGTTTGTGGTATTTTGGCATCTTTAGATTTATGAAACACGAACACAGATTTTTTGAGGTGTTTTTAAAATTTTTCATCAATCTGCATTTTCTGAGTTTGTTCTAGCATCTAAATTCGACTTTGCACTAGATTTTGAGTATGTTTATGCAAGTTTATTGCAATAACACTATATGCACAAGAAAGGTCAGTTCACATTTTTGTTAAGCATTACACTGCCAATGTAATCACATCATTAGAACCGGTATGAAATTTCCTTTCATGGGCATATAATGTTATTGCCAAAATCTTTTGTTGACATACTGAAAATCCAGTGAAAAGCCGAATTTAGGCGTGAGAATAGTCTCAGAAAATGCAGATTGATGAAAATTTCTTAAAACAGATACCTTTGAACAGACGTCAAGAATTCGGTGTTAAATGTTTTATAAATCTAAAGATGCCAAAATGTCAAAAAATATTTAAACTTTCCAATTCACTTTTCAATTTTTTTTAACTGTGACAGGAACAGCTTTGGCGGTTGATTCATTAAGTAGTACGGTTTTACACCACTTTTTACATGTTTTGTGGCCGTCTAAAGAAATTTAAAAAAAATCCATATATGCAACATACAGCTTCTAACTTCAGCTTCCTCAAGGAGATTTTCTAAGGTTTTTCGAGCACTTAATAACTGACTTACAGCCTTCTTCTCGAAGCATGTTTTTTCCTTAGCCTTGGAAAACTTCAAAATAAACAATTGTAGCCGAATAACGGGTGTTAAATAAAAAATGAGAATTTTTTCAACACCTTTCAGTAACTCAAATAAAGAGCTTAAATTTTCATTCTCCAAGAAAATTGCTCTTTGGGCTCCCTAGAAACAGTAGGCGTGTTTGGTTTTGCTAGTTTGAATTTAGTCAAAGCAAAGATGGCGTCGAAATAGCACGTGCTCCGAGAACACATTGTACGGTTCTACGAAACGCATTTCCAGCAAGGAAAAAAGTTCACGGTGGCACATTTTAAGGAAGAAAATGTACCTGTCAGTACGGTATATCGTATCCTGGGTTCCCTGAACGTAGAGCGGAAGGTCGGAAGTGGTCGTCCGGTGACGATAATGACGAAGCAGAGGAAGACATCGTTAAAGAAGCTGTTTGACAACAAGGACGCAACCAGCCTGCGTGACGCCAGTCGGAAATATTGCTGCTCCCACGTATTGATCCATCATACCCTCAAGATGGAAGGAATCGTCTGCAGGAAGAAGACGAAGTCGCCGGAGTACACGGAGGAGCAGATTGAGACGGTTAAATCACAGTGTCGGTGGATGACCAAAAATACCGCGGGACGTCATTCGTTCTGGCTGGCTGACGTACCTTGAGAAGAAAAAGATACCGTTCATGCCGAAAGGTCGTAACCCAACGAACTCGCCCCAGTGCCGCCAAATAGAGGATTTCTTTGGCTCACTCAGTGCCCTAGTGTATAAAACAATTGGAGGGCCAATGACACGAAGCAACTGACTACAAGAATCCGGAATTGTATCCGGAAAATGGACGTAAGTGCCGTACAACGTTCTTGTGAGACCATCGCGACAATGTTGCGTCGAACATCAGACCACGGCCCTTACTCAAACATTCATTGACATTTTTTTGAAGAAAATACATTATGTCATCAATAAAAAATACTGAAATCGATGAAAAAAAATAACATTTTTTTTAAATGTGATTGAAAAAATTCTTATTTTTTATTTAACACCCGTTATTGTCTGAGAATCATATTTGAGTTTCTAGCTCCCCTAAACTATAATTTTTTTTAAGAAATCGGAAGAGGGTTTCGGCGGAAAAGGATCATTTCACCCCCGGCGGTATAAATAGGTATATATAAAGTGTCGGTATGTTTAAATAGTGTTAATTTACATTAATAAAGTTCTAAATCTCGTCTTGGAAAACAAAAAAAAAATTGAGTCCTCTGAGAAATCCCAAATATTGCATCACTTTTTTCAAAGGTAAAATTTTCTTTTATCCGCAGAATCCGTATAATTTTTTCGATAATTCGTAGAAAATCCGTTGGAAATGCTGAAAATCCGTAGATCCACAGAGAAATATGTAGATCTGGCAACGCTGGCGGAGAGGGAAGCAAACGATAAGAAATCAGGAGGCTTGTTCGTTGTTTCGATTTGGTCGGGCATGATTCGTGAGCATGGGAGATTTTCGCACGTCATTTTCTCGCGCTCCAGCGCATTCTCATGAGAAAAAATCGTAGAGTGTTAGGTTCGGTCGCTCATATGAAGGAGTTTTTAAATCCTATAATGTGAGGCTTATTAATCAATTTGTTGATTTCTATAATAGACCTTCACAAGGTTGAATTGAACATTTCATTGAGATAATTATTATTTGAACAAATAACATGTTCCGCTCATGTCTCTGCTATTTGATTTAATCCAACATTTTCTTCAGTCTGCGTCAATTTGTAAAATTGATCTCTCAATGTGTCTCAGTTGTCGATTTTAAAACAAACAATAAAAATATTGATTTGAAAAAAAGTCGTGTTCTTCTTCTTCCAGCATCAACATGGCCAAAACTTACATGCATCCTGAAAAATGAAAAACTTGCGTTCTACATTTTTTTTTTCAACACAGTATCTATCACATATGAAATGCATTATAGATTATTATTATTATCTATTGATAGATCCTAGGCTTCAGCTTTTTATCTTTAATGGTGTTTACAATATTTTTATTTTTATGAAAAAACTAACTTAAAAAAAGACATACACCGTCTTAGCCGATTAAGGCTTTACAGACTGAATAAATGACGCGGATAACTTAAGATTAACATTTAACACCTAGTACTGAAATGCGAATCGAACCCATGCCATCGGTGGAATAGCGATTGCTGTCTTATCACGCTAACCACTCGGCCACCGAGACGTTCAACTTAATTCTATTTTTGATTTGTTCTCTGGACGTATTCAGATTTATAACGTTATCATGTGCATTAGAGTGCCCCAAATGACCCGACTTTTGAAAAAGTTATTCGCTGCAGGCTAAAATTAATCTTAGGCCTAGTGCAAGATTTCATGCCAAATTTGGGCCAGATCGGATCACGGAAAGGGGTCGCTCAACGAGCCTGAAGTTCGTATGGGATTTTAAGACATTTTGTTTGGGAGAAACATGAAAAACCAGTTTTTCATGGATAATTTTGGTTTTCTTTGGCCGATTTCTTTTGAAAACGGATTTAAACTTTAAGCTCAAATTATAACAAATATTTTAGCCCAAGACTGCAAAACGATTCGAGTGACAATCAAAAAGTTATCAGGCTTCAAAAGTGGGCTAACTTTTTTAAGGGTTGTATTCATCATTGTTAATGAGTCGGGATGTTCGAACATTTCGACGCAGCATTAACCTTGATGAATACCATTCTTAAAAAAGTTAGCCTATTTTTGAAGCCAAATAACTTTTTTATTTTATCTCGAATCGATTTGCAGTCTTCGGATAAAATATTTATCATTAATTGCGTTTTAAGAAAACCCATTTTCAAAAGAAATCGGCCGAAGAAAACCAAAGTTATTGATGGAAAATTGGTTTTTCATGTTTCTCCCGAGCAAAATGTCTCAAAATCCAATAAAAAATTCATGCTCGTTGAGCGACCCCTTCCCGTGATCCGATCTGGCCCAAATTTGGCATGAGATCTTGCACTAGGCCTAGGATCAATTTAAGCCTGCAGCGCATAACATTTTACAGGTTTTGAATTTCCCATACAAATTTGGAGCAGTCTAATGTGCATTGTAGAGCGTCATCATTCTATACATTGGTTCATTACGAGCGTAGTTTTGATGTTTTTTTTAAAGAGTTTGAATAGTCTAATACTGCATAGAATACTACGTCCTTCGTTAGGATAAATCTTTGACAACAAATACGGTGAAAAATATTTTTTACAGTTTAAATGCTTCAAAAACAACACGTTGATTGATTTTCTGTGATTTTCTAGTGAGTCACGCCAACCATACACGCATACACAAAACTCGATAATCTGGCATCTCTTCTTGCCAGCCAAGGTTTCTTAAGGGGTACCTTAAACTATTTGGAACTCCTTCAATTCTATTTTTTATGAACGTTGTAGTATGGTTGCCACCCAATACTGGCGTATTCGATAGTGGTTCGCATAAGTCCAACATAAATTGAGACGATAGTATAATGATTGCCCAATAGACTGAGTCGATTTGGGGTCATTTTTGAATTTCTCAAACCCTGGGGACTTAAAAGCTTCGTTTTGGTCCAAAACTCATCCATGATTTTTTGCAGAATTTTAAATAACGTTTACATGAATAAATTTGAACTATTAGGTTTGTATGAGAAAATTGAATATTTTGTACTGAAAAATCAACATCATTTTTGTTTCTTCTGTGGAACCGAGCCAGCTGATGGTTTTTGTGCCAAATTTCTTACAGGAAATTTTCCGCTGAACAACTTTGTCGAATATCATAACTTCGTATCTTTTTAGACAAAAAAGTTATTAGCTCTTTAACAGGTGTATGTCTCTTGGCATTGATAAACAAGAAATTCAATTGACACCCATGCTGGGTGCCTAGCGAAGTATTGCATGACAACTTTTCAAGCATCCAAGCGAAGTATTGCATGACAACTTTTCATGCAATACTTCGCGAGGCTCAAGCAGTGTTGTCAATTGAATTTATTGTTTATCAATGCGAAAAGACATACCCCTATTAAACAGCTAATAACTTTTTTTTCTAACAAGATACGAGGTTATGTTCTTCGACAAAGTTGTTCAGCGGGAAATTTCGTTTAGGAATTTCATAAATTGGAACAAAAACCATCAGCTGGCTGGGTTCCACAGCAGAAACAAAAATGGTGTTGATTTTTCAGTACAAAATATTCAATTTTCCCATGCAAACCTAAAAGTTCAAATTTACTCATGTAAACGTTACTTAAAAGTTCTGCAAAAAATCATGGATGAGTTTTGGACCAAAACAAAGCTTTTAAGAACCCAGGGTTTGAGAAATTCAAAAATGAACTCAAATCGAATCTGTCTATTGCCCAACTCGTGACAAATCGTACAAACCATGTCGTACAAAAAGTTTGCTTTGGCAACGACTTGTTCGATATGTTTCGAAAAACTAAAGTCTGCATCCAACTCTACGCCTAAATCTTTTACTGAGGATTTTCTTGTTACGGAACAGTTGTTTTCAAGACAATAATCGTGCACTCTGCACGATTGCTCATTTTCACAGAAAAGGTGATCACGCTGCATTTTCAAACCAAAATGGCTGCAACACTCAGAAAATTTGTTAAGCGCATTCTGAAGAACCATACAATCCTTAGGAAATCGAACATGAATGAACATTTTCAAATCATCTGATTACCACAAACACGTCACGCAGCATTCCGGGGACTCGTTTATTGCAGTAATAAAAAGTAGGGGTCCCAAGTGATTTCCTTCTGGTACGCCGCTGTTGACCAGGAATACACTGGATTTCGTATTTCTAAACTTTACAAATTGAACTATATCTTTCAGGTACGAACGTATCTGTTGTAGACTGACACTGGTGATCCCATTTTTGCACAGCACTGACAGAAGAGCCTTAATGTTTATCATGTCAGAAGCTTTAGACATGTCTGTATATATATGACATAGGACCCACTTTTTTCTATTCCTTTTATTTATTAAAGTTTATAAAACTTACTTGAATAGTAGCGTAACCAAATTGAGAGGTCGTACCTGAAAAAAAAGAAGAAGAAATTGATTTTAGCCGTTTTTATTCTATGTGTTCGGTAAGCTACAAAAATTGAGGAGAATCTTTCTTGTAAGCTATTTCTTGACTTTCTAGTACACGGTCGTTCCATACAGCTCAAAAGTAATTAGTTTGAATATTCAATCTTGAAATGACCAACAAAGAAAAAGATATGCTCTTCCACAAGCTTATCAAATGTACACCGAATCAAGCATCCAAGGGGTAATTAAAGATGCCCCCCTTTTTTTCTAGAAGTCTGTCAGGAAACGCTCCCACACCTTCCGTGATCCATAACTTATGTACATAAGATCCCTTGATGTTTGGTACTGGTTGCATGCATCCAGTAGGTCAGCAGTGTAACATCGCATCGCCCAGATCCATGTCGGTTTTCCTTCCTCCTTGAGAGGGCCTGTCGAGCAATCGAGCGAAGGTACACCCAATTAGCTAACCCCTTGGAAGCCCCTAGGAAGGGTTCAACTCGTGGGAAAAGCTCTAATCATTAGAAGCAAATAAAAATGGTGCTGGTGTAAATTTTTGCCTCCTTCACAATCACAACAACAACAACGGAAAACAACAGAAGACTCTCTACGGATCCTATCCGAGGATTCCGCGCTTCGAAGTGCTTCGCAAGAAGATGACACTGATCTTGCATGTAAGATATGACGAGGAAAACGAAACATTTCTCTCGTGTTAGTTTAGGAGAGGAATCATCCCGAAATATAAAACACGCGAAACAAAACGGAACCATTATTTGGCACGGCACGGTGTGGGCTCAGTTTTCAAGTTATGCAACTGCTACGACTCCAGTAGGTACTCGCGTTTAATCGTGCATCGTGGGGGAAGTTTGAGAGGAGCGAAACGGAAGATCCACAATATGGCACTGCTAAAACCAAAACAAAGCTGAAGTACACGGTTCCAAAACTTTTTCCGATCTCGGGGTGGTCCCGGGAAATGGCCCTTTAGGCCATTCTGCAACTGAACGAACAACAACCATACTGTTAATGACCTAGAAAACTAGTTTCTGTTTTGGGCTTTAATATCATCGTGCCGCTGTCATTATTGTGGGTTGATTTTGTGTAGCTAGTTTTGTTTGGCTTCTATTTCCATTCCGTGATCCAAACAACAACAACTCTATGAGAGACTCCAAAAGGTTTAGTTACCCTTTTTTCATTGAGGCCTCTTCATCTCATATACATTTCTGCGCGGTTGATTGCCTTTAATCGGAGTGTTTTGTTGAATGTTCATTTTTTTTCTTTCTAGTGCGCAACAAAGAAGCACTTTTGGCGTTTTCAGTGAAATGGAGAGCAGGGTCTCATATCTGGAACAAGTGACACAGTTTTTGCCATTTTTCCCTTGTAGACAATTAGCGTACAGACGCGATTTGAGAGTTGAATCACGATTTTTGGCGGGGTTGAAGTTTCGATTTCAACTGTGGAGTGTTGTGTGCGGTCGGAATTAGGCATTCGAGGCAGATGAGTCACGGCCTACGGGCAAAGGTGATGGAAATAATTTGTGAATCTTTTAAATCCGTGAGCTGCTGTCGCAAAATGGAGCACAAAGGTACATTCCTGATCCGGGGAAGATTTACGGAACATGTGCCCACTTTCAGGGGGTGGAGATCATGTTTGAGGATTCGAGTTTATTAAATTACAAACTACAATACACAATTATCAGTAGGTTGACTACAATGTTTACTAATCAATGTCAACAATTCGAAAAGTTTCGAGGGAATTCAAACTATAGTGAATTTTTAACTTGAAGTAAACTCAAGGTAAATACAGAAGCTTTTTTGTATAAACTTTTAAAACGAATTTAGGTGAAATGCTCGACATTATATGCTTTTTTTCCGAACCAGTAAAGCCATTTTGGCTGTACAACAAACATGATGATTATCATTTTTCAGTATCCAACTTTGATTCCATCAATAATAACCTCTAAAGTTAAGTTGCCGGATTTTTTTTCAGCACGTATCCGAGCCGGAAAAATCCGGGCTGTTTTATCTAAAATCTGGAAAAATACGGGCATTTCATTTCAAAATTGTCGTCCAAAATCCGAGCAATACCCGGACAAATTTGTTCAAAACCTAGGATTTTCTCATCTTAAATTTCAAAATGTATGTTATGGGTATAATTTATCCGTAGAGTCCAAAAAGATATATTTTCTAGTGAATAGATCGTGATAATGGGTTATCATGAAATCACTAATATCTGTCCAGTAACTAATGCTTATCCAGTAGTTATCTGATGAAAAGGACTCAAAATACTGTATTTATCTGAAAAATAGAAAATTGCGCCTTAAAGTATGCATAAAAATAGGGTAGTAGACAAACTTGTAGAATTCTCTTTGTCTGAGACTTACAAACTGTGAAAAGAGAAGTAAAATGGCAAAAAATAGTCAACGGATCTTTTATCTTCGAGTTTAACTAGATTTTTGCTTAGGGTAAGGGCACCCTGAATTATGGAACAAGTCTCCTTCAGTAAAGGATCAAGTCTCCTGTAACTATAATAATATCACATTTTTTTCATCCACACAAACTTTAGTGCGTCTAGGTTTCAAGTTGAGTGACAACTTTGTATAATATTTTAATGCGTTTTGATGCACGTAGAAAGAGTTGTACGAATGTAAGTTTAGCTTTTACTTTTTCGTTTATTTTCATAAAAAATCAATGTTTGTTCGATTGTTTGTTTATTTATAACAGTAGAGTAGGAATACAATATTCTTTAAATTTACTACTTTCGACGTTCACATGAGTAAATATCGTTCATTTACCTTTATCTACTATTTAAATCTATCCTACATGAACCAGCCGTATCGAAATGAAGAAACTTGAAACAGTGCTAATTTTGATGCAATTTCCAGAAATTCAAACATTCTCTTTTGAAAATTGCTTCCGATTGAATACGCTTCAGGTCAGGTCAGGTAAAGATAACAGCAAAATCAGAATCCTGGGAACTATTCAGACCCCTTTGTAAATTTTTTGGTATCTTCGATATTTTCTTTGCATTTTATAACAGGTATTGGTAAAGCTGAAACTCCAACAGTTTTAAATATTAAACTGTAGTTTCATTTTAAAAGTAAAGATTTACATCCAAACATAAAAATGTTTACATTGTTACAGTAGACTTAGCCGATTTGGGGTCATTTTTCAATTTCTAAAACCTTGGGGTCAAAAATGCTTTGTTCTGGTTCAAAACTTATCCATGATTTTTCGCAGAATTTTTAAGTAACGTTTATATGAGTAAATTTGACCTTTTATGTTTGTATGGAAAAATTGAATTTATTTTACTGAAAAATTAACATCCTTTTTGTTTCTTCTGTTGGACCGAGCCAGCTTTTGGTTGCTCTAAAGAAAATTACCCGCTAAACAACTTTGTCGAAAACCTTTACTTCGTATCTTATTAGGTAAAAAGTTATAAGCTGTTTAACAGGGGTATGTCTTTTTGCATTGAAAAACAATAAATTAATTGACATCACTGCAGGTGCCTCGAAAAGTATTGCCTGAAACGTACACAACCAATACCTCGCTAGTCACCCAGCAGTGATGTCAGTTTATATTTTAGTTTTTCAATGCCAAAAGACATAACCCTGTTAAACAGCTTATAACTTGTTTGCCTTATAAGATATGATACTATTGTCCAGCGGAAATTTTCCTATAGAAAATTCATAAATTGGCACAAACACCATGAGCAGGATAGGTTACACAGTAAAAATAAAAATGATATTTGTTTTCAGTACAAAATATTCAAATCTAAAAGTTACTCATGTAAACGTTACCTTAAAAATTCTGCAAAACTTCATGGATAAGATTTGAACTGAAACGAAGATTTTAAGACCCCAGGTTTTGAGAAATTCAAAAATGACCTCATCTACTCAGTCTAATGTTACAATAAGGGTTAAACAGGCGTGCAGATTATCGAACGAGAATCACCATTGAGGTGGGTTTTTGGATTCTCTTTCAAGATTTTATAGAAAGCACCGCTGAGATTTTAAGCTACACTCAAAATTCAACCTTTATGCCAACCATGAGTTATCAATATCATATCGTAATTGGCATAAGAATAGAACGCGAACGGGGATGAATCGATTTGTGACCACCGGCATTAACCTCCCAACGAAACCAATGCGTGTGACTGGAAGAAACAAAATAAAAAAAGTTTTCATGTCTCTCGGATTGAAATAAGTACCGGCCAACACCAAGCAGTCAGCTGTGCGTGTGTATGTAGCAAGAGCACACCCAAAATAATTTTCACTTAAAAAATAAGTGACATCTGTAGTAAATTCTCGCCATACGTAATTTCATTTGAATTTTAGGTGATGGGTCAAGTGAATTTACTTAAGTGACCGGTCAAGTGAATTAAACTAGGAAATTCGAGTGAAATTTATCTGAATTTCTAAGTAAGCTTCTAGTTAAATATTGAAACGTTTCAATTAGTTAGGGCTAGGGAAAGCTACTATACGTTTTAATTGCCCGGCTGGGCGTTCACTTATTTTGATCTCCTGGAGAATTCGCTGGGGGAACTTTTTTTTCCCCAAACTTCTGCTGATCGGGTGGAGCTATTGTGCAAATACTGACTGTACTGAAAGGCAAACTAGTCTTGCTTAGAATTTTATCAAACTGTAAATTTAGGGAACATCACTTTATGAAAATAATATCACACAAACAACTGATTTTGATTGGACCATACATTTCAATGGAACAATGGGAAGTGATTCCTCTGTAATTCAGTATGTCGTGCTTAATGCCTTTCTTGAAAATTTATGCTCGCCCAGAAACGATCTCCGATGTATGTAGATTATAACGCAGAAAATCGCGAAATGAAAACTTTTGATTTTAGTTTTAGGTTATCATTTTACATATGCATGATTCTGCATTTTCTTTAATTCACTGTTAAATGAAATGAAATAAGGTAAGTACTTGCGCTTTTAGTTTCTTCTTTTATTTTCAGGATGATGCTGGACTCGTTGCGGCCGTGATGCTCGTTGGTCGACTCGTTGGGGGACCTCGATGAACAGGTAATGGCGAATGACGACGGAGTTAGAGAAGGATTCCAGGTAAGTTGCATGCGGTTCGGAATTGGTCGTCGTAGCCGACGGCTTCGACAGATTGGCCTATGTTGACGGAGGCCAGGTAGGTAACCGTTAGTTTAACGGTCCCATGCGACGAATTGACCTATGTTGACGGAGGTCAGCGTTTCTTAAAGTCCGGGGAGTGGTTCAATGTGCACTTTACACTGTAGGGTGTCTCACGGACAATTGAGTGAGCGTTCTAACTGAATTGGTCGGAATTTTACTAAAGAAGATAGCCCCCCAGGTCACACCATTGCACTAGAACCTCCCAAAATGTAACGGAAGTGGAGGTTTTTTTTACACTGATCCCTCGACCTTTGTTGCACCCACACAGTTCACCGGTGTCACGAGGTACAATTGGTGTTTCTCGACACTGGGGAACGAACGGCTTCTTAGTCCACTACACTCGCGCTCACTCAACCGATAACCCGGGAAATTACTTTCGTGTAGGCATCCGGATTACCGTTGTTTTACGGATTAAGACGGTTCGAAACGCGATCACTTGTTGGCTTGTGATGGCGCACTCACCCGGACTATACTTTGTTAAAGAAGAGGCCGCGTTTGGGGTCCTTCGACCTATATATAGGTTTTAAGCTTCATCTTCTCTCTCTCTCATTTCCGCTTAAGTCCCAGTCCCCATCGATGACGTGTCCGTTGGTTGGTTGGATCAATACAAAATTTGATTATGGTTGGTGTCTTATAATTCGATGTTTTTGTGGCATTTTATAGCACTTTTGAATTTGAATTTGAATTGTGATGTTCCATAGAATAATTAAATTGCGTATCCTAATAAATTCAAACAAAGAAAAACTAGACCCTATCCTAAATAAATAAATAAATAAGTGCATGCCAAAACAAATAAATTCATAGACAAATAAATAAATTTAATATTTCCTACACAAAAAGGAACAAACAAGAAAATTGATAAATAATTAAACTAACTAATTTCGACACCAACCTAGAGCTGCTAAATACAAGATAGTATGTATTTAGAAATTTACGAATAATAATAAAAAAAACATAACAATATTTGTAAATATCAAAATCAGTTGACCCGAGCAGCAGAGTTTAAATTGTAAACAGCAGAAGGCTGGTTACAATATCTCACGCGTTTTTAAATAAAAAAAAACATTTATAGAACATCACTTCGATTTCAAATACTTACATTACGCTTCCACCATAAATTTATTGATTGGAAAATTCCATCGTAATCCCAAGGCAGATCGGTTACTGCGGATAGTGCGACTTCTAAATCTTCCCTGCTGCAAACCAGAAAATTTGTCCAGTTCAACCCACAAGCTGAGACATGATAACACATTTAAATAACTTTTCCTTACATCACGTTTAACACAAACTACCGCCAAAATCGTCTAGTAAAGAATTGGGAAAATCCAAATCCAACATAAGCTTTAAACGCTGCTCTTTAAAATTTGCCATTTTGAACTCTGAAAATAAACACAACCGACCCGACATTCACTTGAAATTCAAGTGATGGGGAAGTGAATACTTTTTCTCACTTCAAATTCAAGTGACGACTGAAGTGAATGTGGATGAATTCACTTGAAATTTAAGTGACTGCCAAGTGAAATGTATATGTCGCACTTGAATGGAAGAAAATCACTGGATCCTTGATTTTAAGTGAAAAATCATGTGTATTTTAAGAGTGGATTTGGGTTCAGTGCAAAAGGATTATTTCAATCTATCGGTACCGGCATCTGTCAAGCTGCCCGGCTTTAGCAGCTGTGCGTGTGTATGTAAGACAGGCAGTGAGCAAAACACAGTTCCCATTCAATGCATGCAAAATAATTTTGAAATTAAGTGTAGTGTGTGACGAAAGATAATTAAAATCAATTTTATTTACGATAAATTCATTTTATTTTCATTATATTACCGAGAATAAATACTTAAAAAATAGTTGAAGAGATCCATATATCGTTTCATAGCTAAACAAATTTTACGTAGCTTCCACACTCATAACATGTTGAACGTACTAAGAATTCACGTAAGTTGTACGTGATGTTCATAGAGCAAAAATTACTATTAAGGGAGCGTTTACTTATTTTATTCGTACAAGTTACGTGAAAATCAATAGGATAAAAATTGCAGATTATTTTGCGTGTGGGAATCCATTCCCTTTCCCGCTTTCTTCACAAGGCAAAGAACTGCCATGAAAGAAGACCATTTGTCAGGAAACCACCGTTGTGCGTGTTTTGATGATTGGTCGGTGGCAGAATGCCTATGATAAATATCCCTCGTCCTCCAGCCGGCTCAGGTAGTACACTGGTTAAGATGTCGGATTGGCAATACGATATTTAAATGATGTTGTAAGTTCGATTCTCACTTTCTTTCGGCAATTTTTTTTGTATTTTCTTGTTTCTGGTAGGAATTATTCAATAGGACGAGGATAACATAAAATGTTTTTTTTTGTTTCGCTTGAATGTAGTGGTCAAGCATCATTTTGCTCGAGTCTTTATGCCAGTAGTGCTTTTTCAATCATATCATCTTTGGCACAGTACATATTTCAGCGCATTTTTGGCACAGAGATTTGCAACCTTTTCTATGGGTGTACACCACCGTGAAGAATCTGCAAATTAACGCGACAGAGCGAACACACAAAAATATTTTCACTACGGAGAGCGACAGCGATGGCAGATGGCTCGGACGATTGCGTTTACAAATACAAACGAAGCTGAATATTCGCCCGTAGAGTTGTCAATGTTCCTGATTTTTCGCATTGTCTATGGGTCTATGGGTCGGTCGCTTGTTGCAACTCAACTTTACGATTGCCCAGTCAAACTCAAAGTTGAGGGCTGCCACCGAACTGCGGTTTTGAATAAAAACAACTTGATGAATAAATTGGGTAACGTTGGCAAGGCTTGGTTTCCGAAATCAGAAACTCTTCAGGGTATACAAAAAAAAATTCCTCCTGACTCTCCTGAAAATGTTATTGGATAACAATGTTGCAAAATTGCAATCACAATCACAGTTGGAAATAAAAGCCAAACTTAGCAATAATGAAAGAAGTATCAATAAAAGAAGAATCAACGAAAACGAGCAACGATTTTGTACAAAGATGTAAAATTTCTCTTAAATTAAAAATCATTCAATTTGGAGGAAATACAATGGATACATCAATTACAAAACATAACTGCATTAAAAAGTTGAGAATTCTTTTTTATTATCAGACAATTTGCACCGGAAGTCTTCAGATTTTCCTCAAAAACGAAAATTTTAACATTGCAACAGAAATCATAAAATAGCAAATCAAACGCATTAAAATTTTATCAACTTTTCAAACAAAATATTTAAAAATTTGTAAGTGATGACTTTTCACACGAAATATTGTAAATAAGCTCTAAATAGTGTCTAAAAGTACTGTCTGCAAGAAATGAAGGTCATTATTTAAATTTTTAAATATTCTATTTGAATGTGCTATTTTATGATTTCTGTTGAAAAAATAACAGAGTTTTGAAGCTTTTAAATATGGTTTTATTTTAACCGAATCTAGCTTGCAACATAGAAATGTTATAAGTCCGAAAAAACACATTTGATTTTAACTCGTTAAAATAAACCAAATTTTCAATTTTGGGGAAGATCTGAAGACCCCCGGCGCAAACCTGTCAGATAATAAAAAAAAAGCATCCCCAGATAACATGATTATTAAAAAGTCATTTTTTTAAATTTGACTTTTGTAAGAGCCTCCTTTTCTTTTCGATTTGTACTAATGTTAAAATTGTTTGTAGCAGTAAGGCTTGGTTGGACCTTAGTCAACTAACAAACTGTGCATTTTTTTCGATTTTTTTTTCAAGAACTAAGAGATAATTCTTACTAAAATCCTTTTAACATTCTAGGAAACCCCTTATAACATTTTTGAATGTTCCATTTTCAATATTTAAAGTTAAGGAAAAATTTTGTAGAAGAAAAAAAAAGTTAAATAATGTGAGAAAAGTTCCTCATACTTTTGTTTAATTATAGATTTCTCATGTATCCGGTTACCCCTATTCTAGAAAGCTATTTCTAGGCTTACAATATTCAATTGAAACAAGTTGTGATATTTTTGCGGTGATGCCAGAATTAATTGTGATCATTTTAATAAAAAAAAATCCCTTTTTTTATAAATGTTTCAACTTTAAGGCGTTTGAAGGCCGCCTTAGAGTTGTCCAATCAAAGTGAAATTGAGCTATGAAAAAAAATTAGAAGGAAACATGTCCATCTCAAGGGTATGCTAAACCAACATCGAATAGTCTTACTTTCCCACTCAATGTTTTTTTTTGCAGAATTGCCATCTACATATATATATAAAAATGAATTTCTGTCTGTCTGTCTGTCTATTCCCTATAGACTCAGAAACTACTGAACCGATTTGCGTGAAACTTGGCAGGTGGGGGTATTGGAGGCCTCCTATTATGGTTTGAGACCCCTCCCCCTAACAGGAAGGGGGAGAGGGGCCTCTCAAACAATAGACAATTTTTTGCATAACTCGAGAACCAATCAAGCAAATGGTATCAAATTTGGCATGAAGTGGTATTTGGGGACGGAGAATATTTCTATGAATTTTAGGTACCCCTGCCTCCTCTCAGTGGGGTGATAGGAGGGGGGGGGGAGGGGGGCTACCTTAGAATTTTTCATATAACTCGAAAACTAATCAAGATATTGAAACTAAATTTGGCATGGGAAGGTATTTTGATACGAAAAATATTTCAATGATTATTTGAGGCCCCTCCCTCTTTCCGGTAGAAAGGGGGAGGGGGCCTCTTTCATATTTTCATACAGAACTCAAAAACTAATAAAGTAAATGGAACCAAATTTGGCATGGGAGGGTATTTGGATACGAAAAGTATTTCTATGATTATCTGGGACCCCTCCCTCTTTCCAGTAGGGAGATATAAAGGGGGGAGGGGGCCTCTTTTATAACTTTTACATAGCTCAACTAATTAAAAAAATGGAACCAAATTTGGCATGAGCGGGTATTTGGAACGTGACATATTCTTATGATTATTTAAGACCCCTTCCTTTTTCCAGCGGGAGAAAAGATAGAGGGAGGGAAGTTTCATACAGTTATTACTGCATTTCTCAAGAACTACAACAACAAATGGAACCAAATTTGGCATGGAACGATATTTGGGTACGAGAAATGCTTCTATGAAAATTTTGTATCTATCACTCCGTCAAAGAGGTGGATGAAAAGGGGGAGTAGAGGTCTCCCTTACAATTTTCAGTATAACTAGAGAGTTGATCGATCAAATTGAACCATATTTGGCATGTGAGGATATTTAGATACGAGAAATGTTTCTATTATAAATTGAGGCCCCATCTTTTTAGCGGAAATATATAAAGGGGGCTTCCATACAATTTTTTGCATAACTCGAAAATTAATCGAGCAAATGAAACCAAATTTGACATCAAAAAGTATTTGAGTACGAAAAATACTTTTTCTATGTAAAACAATTACTTTCTTGCAATAGGATGATAGAATTGGGAATATAGGAGGGGAAGAGGAGGCATACATTTAACTTTTTTTTTTTTACAAAATCCGAAAAATGGACAAAACTTAACATGGAATATCATTTTGGTATGATTCTATGATCATCTGACACACGTTCAGTGAGTAGGTACAAAGTAGGAGGGAGGTGAGCCCAATACAATTTTGTTAGCATAAGTTCTCAACGAATAAGTTCTAACGAAGCCAACAAATGGACACAAATATGACATGGAAAAGTACTTGGTTACGAGATATATTTCTACGATTGTTAAAGACCCTTACGCTCTTCAGAGTAGAGAGGGGAAGAAAGGAGGAGGCTCCATATACATTTTGTTGTAAAGCTTAAAAACTTATCAACCAATCAATGGAACAATATTTGATATAAGAGGATTTTTGGGAACGAAAAAATGGGTATGATTATTAAAGATCACGACTTCCATTCAGCAGGAGGTGAAGGAAAGGACAGGGGAGGGGGCTCTCTTATCAGTTTTTTA
The DNA here is from genome assembly GCF_029784155.1 of Uranotaenia lowii. Classification (NCBI taxonomy): domain Eukaryota; kingdom Metazoa; phylum Arthropoda; class Insecta; order Diptera; family Culicidae; genus Uranotaenia; species Uranotaenia lowii. The sequence goes on along the minus strand of NC_073693.1, from coordinate 286,017,304 downwards.
GCATAAATCCAGAACATATCAAGCCAAAACAACCATATTTTATAAGTTAGATTGTTTGCGTACGATTAATTTGAGACCCTCCAGACAGATGAAAATTATCAGATCTTTAACACAAATTAAGAGAGCAAGATTCAGAATATTAGTTTAAGTTATCTTCTAGCTCTCATTTTATAGCGGTTGCTTATGAATTATGTTATTATTTGATTTAAAATAATGCCAATAAAACCAATAAAAATTTGAATAATTTTTGAAAATACCATTTGATTTTAAAAAGTGTAGCAAAGCACACCGGGTCAGCTAGTTAGTATATACTTTAGAATTTTCAAATGAGGATTGAATATCGAATCACGATCGACTCCTAGATAACATGCATTCGTACTGTACAGAACCCTTAGGTTTTTTCTCCTTTCCCTGGAGACTTAAGTATTTGAAAGCAGACGAGTAACTTTGAATATGTACTACGCAGGAGGTGCCGTTGAATCAAACGAAAGTTAATTCGCTGCCATATAGTATGACACCAAAAAGGCTGGAAAACGACGTAGAAATGAGAGAAAATTTATCGAGATAAATTGATAAATCAAACTCAACCATAATGTTGAGCCAATTTATGCCATATCATCTCACTTATTTATGAATACTATCTATCAATCATCGAAACAGGAAAATACGCTTACTAAACGTGATCCAATTAGAGTGCAATAAAAACCAGTGTAGGTGTCACTGGATTTCCTGCCGTTTTTAGGCCAAACGGCGGCGTCAACATTTAATTGCAACTCAGCGAACTCTCGCTGAGTATTCCGCAATCGTATGGAACTGATCCCAACTTATACCGGACACTTTTCGTTTTCAATATGAGCTCTCATATCTGGCTGTGTCCGATAAATTCACATCAATTTACATGCACACCTCGTTAGCAGTTTTCCCCTCTTTTTATTAGTCGATCATTAATCAGCACTTGGAGACTGTTGAAACGGCTATTTCAATTGCAATTTTATAGATGTGACTACTCGAATTTTCCGCTATAGTTGATCAAAAAGCTTATGGCATACATATGAACTGACATCTTGATTTCGATATTTTTCGCAGATGCTTTCTTGAATGCTGTATACCACAGGCTCAAGACGATTTTATTGGAATGGACAACTCCCATTATGTTTCAGTTGATCATAAAAGATCGAAGTCATTATCCTCTTATGGCAATGATCGGCAACATTAATATTTATATGAACAAGATAGATAGGGTATGTCAACTTTCTTCGAACGAGAAGTTGGACCAAGTTGCTTTCCACGCTTTACTCTAAATTTCTGAAAACAAAACTATTTAGGACAACTTCTGATGCCTTTACCTCACTAAAGTGTGATAGCTTGAAAACCTAAAAGGCTAACCATGATATTGGTTATTAAATAAACATGGTCTTTAAAGTAAGCTCAGATGATGACACTTATTTCTGGACCTGAAACTGGTTCATCGATTTTTCTCGATATGTGTTTGTTATTCCAATCTTGCAGCAGGCACCATTTATGGGCAATTATTATGAACAATTATTGAATTGCATTGGCATTTTGAGATTTGAACAAAATTGAGCAATTAATTGAGGTTTTGATATTTCCAACTTATTTGTTCAATGGCAATTTTCATCATAGAATTTCAAACATTGGAAAAATTGAAAAAAATGGGAGAGGACAAAAATAACGAATATTTTTATCATTTATGTCATTTTTGTCATTTTTGTTATTTTTGTAACTTTTGTACTTTGTGTCATTTTTGTTATCTTTGTAACTTTTGAAACTTTTGTAATTTTTGAAATTTTTGTTATTTTGTAATTTTTGAAAATTTTTTAATTTTTGTAATTTTTGTAATTTTTGTAATTTTTGTCATTTTTGTCTTTTTTGTCTTTTGTGTAATTTTTGTCATTTTTGTCATTTTTGTCATTTTTGTCATTTTTGTCATTTTTGTCATTATTGTCATTTTTGTCATTTTGGTCATTTTTGTCATTTCCCAAGTAACACAGATTAAGCCAACTAGCATTGGGAAGTTTTATTATGGTTTAATTATGGCATTTTTTTGTGCAGCTCGTTTTATGGCGGTTTTATTATGGTCATGCAGAATGCTTATAATTTTTTTTTGACTATATGTTTTCAGATGGTTTTGAAAACGCTAATAAAACTTTTATTAAACATACTGTTTTAGTTATTTTGAAAGAGTTATGAATGCTCTTTTTAAACTATAATAAAACACAAACTTAGAAGTTTGCTCCAAGCTTTCTTTTGCATGTTCTATAATAGCACTAAGTGTATGATTATTAAACCGCCATAAAACTTAGTGACAGTTCTCGGTCAAGATGTCAAAACAGGACACGCTCAGATTAGATAGCACATATTTGAATTGGAACTCCCATTTTTACACATTTTTGGTAAGTTATGCGTGTTGGTTTTGAGTTAAAATTAAAAAATACATCTTTGAAAACTTGAAATCACCGAAAGTGGTATGAATATCTTCACAATATGAGTATTGAGTGAAAGGGCCCAAATAGTAGGAAAAAAATTGTTGCTTGACGCCATCATTAATTCAAGATGGCGGCTTCCGCTTTTATTTTCAAAGCTGTAAATTACTGGAAATATCGTGAAACCTTCACAATATGGTTATAAGGTGAAAGTAATAAACGAGTAGAAGTCAAATTTCGTTGCCCGTCGCCATCTTAAATCCAAGATGGCGGCTACCACTCAACTTGAAAATAATGTAAATGACTGAAAATCGCATAAAACCTATATTACAGGGGTATAAGTTGAAAGAAATCAACCGGTAGAAGTTGAATTTCGCTATCTGACGCCATCTTGAAATCCAAGATGGCAACTTCCGCTTAACTTTAAAATGTAGTGAATGACTTAAAATGACATGAAACCCAAATTGGTAGTGGGTGAAAGGGCTTAACGAGTAGAAGTCGAATATTGCTATCTTACGCCATCTTGAAATCCAAGATGGCAGCTTCCTATAAACTTTAAAAATGCTCTAAATCATTGAATATCGCATGAAACCTCCAAAATATGGGTGTTTGTCAATTGGAATAAGCTATAAAAAGTTTATTTTTGCATTCTGACGCTATCTTGAAATCCAAGATGGTGGCTTCAGCTGAACTTAAAAATACTGTAAATGAATGAAAATAGCATGAAACTTTCAAATATATTGTATTGGGTGCTAAGGCTAAATGATAGAAGTCGAATATCTCTTTTCGCGTTTCTCTGAAAATCTGTAAGTGACTGAAAATCCCACAAAAACCACCACCACAGACCCCGTTCGGCAACATTCGATTTTGGCAACATCGAATTTGGCACATGTGCCTAAATCAGACGGTTAACAGAAACAACATAACCTTATAGTTTTCGCTAGAATAAGACCAATACAATTTAGACATAATAGCATGATAGGAATAATAGAATTACATAAATGGCAAAAAAATCAAAAACTATAAACAAAACAAGAAAAGTTCTAAATGCATTAGAAACATAATGAAAAAATAATAAAAGTGATTTAAAATGATCTAAATTGTCCTCAAATAGTAGTTTTAATGTAGTATTACGTGAAAAAAAAAGATGTGTTCAAGTGATTTTCATTGATGAACAGCATTTTAAATTCAGTGGAAGCTGCCATCTTGGATTCCAAGATGGCGTCGGAACGAAAAAAAATCGACATCTTCTAGCTTAGCCTTTTCATTCAATACCCGTATAGTGGTGGTTTAATGCGACTTTTTGTCAGCATTGAGCATTAAAAGTTAAGCGGATGCCTCCATCTTGGATTTCAAGATGGCGTCTGATAGCAAAATTCAACTTCTACTCGTTTAGCTCTTTCACCCGATACCCATTTTGTTGGGGTTTCATGCGATTTCAAGTCATTTAAACCATTTTAAAGTTCAGCGGAAGCCGCCATCTTGGATTTAAAGATGGCGTCAGACAACGAAATTTGACTTCAACTCATGATTTATTCCACGGGTCATTCAAAACCAATCCCTTTTCATTCAAAAAGTGTGTCCTCATTTACTGTACTAATGATTAACAACTCAGAAATGAGGAACTCAACCATAGCGTGTAATGGGTTGTGTTGCTACGGCCCTCAGAGGGTGAAATTAGGGGGAACATCAAACCCATTTTGTGACAGAATAGTTTGACAGTTTGATAGTTAGACAGGTGAGAAGAGAAAGGAAAAAAAGAAAAAGTAGGAAAGTCGGATAAAATTGAAAAACGTGTTTTATAGATTGGTTGGTGAAAATTCTAGTTCTGCTTGAAAATTGTATTCTCTCGTGCCGAAGTGCAGCATTTTCTTAGCTGAGTTTGATGCTATTCTAGCAAGATTCCGATCAGTAGGCTGGTTAAACGTAAGTTATGATAATATTCTCCAAATATCAAATACGATTTGCTAATTGAAGAAATGTGTTCCGATTAGGTCGAATTCACTGCCGTGAATTGTCGTTCCCGGATAAATATTGCATTTGCGAAATATCTTGCTTTATATTCTCCATCAGATCGTAAGTAACCTTCTTTGTTATAAAAACACCAGAAAGTAACTTTATCGTAACTTAACAGGAATCCGAATCCGGAACTGATTGTAGGATCTTCGGCAAACTCGTTTTTATCGAAGTAGAAGACTTATTTGTAAGTAATCTGGTCTCATATTTGTTAACAGCATTGTAAATTAACAAAAGAATAAATCTAGTTGAGTCACGTCAAATACGGACTACAAAAAGTCTACAGGTTGGCTGCGAGAGAAACGTCAAATCGTAGCTTTTTTTGGGGTCATCATTAAACCATAATAAAACTATGAATTGACTCACGCCATGTTGCTTGCAAAATCGAAGGGCACAAAATGACGCCATGTTGATGGATTCACAATGCAAGCATTGGAAAATATTTTTTCAGGCCTTTTTCCATCAATTCCATCATGATTGACTATCAGATTTGACGAGGCGCATTTATTTTAAGATACTATTTCATATACATTTTACCTAGAATCTTGACTGGCAGTAGAAAAGACGCTCAATATATGGTTAAAACATTGGTTTTTTAGCTATTAATTTTACCAGATCATATCTGAATAATGCAATCATCATTCATCAACCATTATGGTTGCTGGAAAAAATAAAAAAAAAACTCCGAGAACTGACAGAATCGAAAAAAACAAAAATTTCTAACATGTTTTATAATAGCTTTTTAAAAGCTTTGCTGACCAACATTGATGACCAACAATGATACGTCTTGATGACGTTTCTAGGGTAGGGCCAAATAGCCTGATTTTGGCTTTATTAGAGTCCAGGTGATGTTATAGAATGCGCTTAAGCTTTTTATAAAGATTAATGCGATAGTCCAAACGATATTTTGCTGACCATAATAAAGCTAAAATTGTTACTTGGGTTTTGTCATTTTGGTCATTTTTGTCATTTTTGTCATTTTTGTCATTTTTGTAATTTTTGTCATTTTTGTCATTTTTGTCATTTTTGTCATTTTTGTCATTTTTGTCATTTTTGTCATTTTTGTCATTTTTGTCATTTTTGTCATTTTTGTCATTTTTGTCATTTTTGTCATTTTTGTCATTTTTGTCATTTTTGTCATTTTTGTCATTTTTGTCATTTTTGTCATTTTTGTCATTTTTGTCATTTTTGTCATTTTTGTCATTTTTGTCATTTTTGTCATTTTTGTCATTTTTGTCATTTTTGTCATTTTTGTCATTTTTGTCATTTTTGTCATTTTTGTCATTTTTGTCATTTTTGTCATTTTTGTCATTTTTGTCATTTTTGTCATTTTTGTCATTTTTGTCATTTTTGTCATTTTTGTCATTTTTGTCATTTTTGTCATTTTTGTCATTTTTGTCATTTTTGTCATTTTTGTCATTTTTGTCATTTTTGTCATTTTTGTCATTTTTGTCATTTTTGTCATTTTTGTCATTTTTGTCATTTTTGTCATTTTTGTCATTTTTGTCATTTTTGTCATTTTTGTCATTTTTGTCATTTTTGTCATTTTTGTCATTTTTGTCATTTTTGTCATTTTTGTTATTTTAAACCTATCAAAAAAAAAAATGTGTATGATTAATTTAGAAACTCAATGATAAATTTTTCCCTGGTATGCATTTTAAAATTTAGAATCTAGAATCCAAATTTTTTAATTTTCAATATAAAATGATATTTTCTTACAAATTATATCACAAGAAAAAAAGAAAAAAAAAACCCTACTTAGTACTCGTCAAAACTTTTCCCAAAAGCACTTGAAACCATTCAAAAGATGTTTTTGCTCGCTGCTGCTGTTGAATGAAACGAAAAGTTTGTTTGGAAGTTTGTCACTGCCTATCCATTTGGAAGGTACATGTTAATTTCCCCTATTTTGGTTTAATAGAGCATGCTAATTTCCCCGGGGTTTGCTTTCGAGTAAGTATTCTGCCGCATCCATACTCCAGTTTTCCCTTTTTTCTCATCTTTTTTTTCAGTCGAATTGAAATGAATGAGAAGGAAAGCGACAAGATAAACTAAACACACTTGCACTCGACTCCAATTGACTTGTTGAACGTAAGTGGTTTTCGGTTTGCTTCTTCTATTTGCCCCTCCTGGTTTGATTTTTTCGCGTAGGTTGCTGGCTGCTGGCGCCAGCTGTTGACAAATACGACAAGTTTCTGGTGTTGTTGTTGTTGTTGTGGAGAGTTCCAGTTTTCACTGATCTTGTCTACCGCGAACTTCCACGACAGAGACATTTTGATTCCCGGGAGTTGGACCGGGAATCGAAATTGTAAGTTGTAACTCAAGCGAGTAGCAATCGAAAGCGAAAGTACGAGGTTCGACTTTGAGACAGAATTTACGGCCAGTTGGATTTGTCAGCAGCGAGTTGATAAAACATCAAATCGCCATGGTTTCGAGAAAGCTTTTACTTGAGGGTTTGAGAATGTCATGTCAAATTGATCAATTGAAAAAAAAAACGAATAGGTCTTTTTAGAAATCTGAATAAATAACACAATACTGAAATTAAAAAAAAATAACATTTACTTCTCAGAGTGAAGAAAAAAAAAGAGCAAAAAATTAAACGTACAAGTAAAGTGTTAACTGATTGTTTCAATTAGCTACAGATTTGATCGAAGCTATGGAACATTAATTGACTGTCTCTAACCTAATGCACTTGAGGAAATAAATTTTAAAAACATATTAAAGAGCTTCTGTTAAAATCTGTCAGTGACTTGTTTCTAAAGTACTATGATAATGATTTATGTTTAGGTTTGTAATTTATTTTGTTCAATTAAAATCTAAAAATAAGGATCTGCCTATATGATTTAGGTTTTACGTTTTAATAACCCTCTACATTTATTTTTGATTTAAGATTGTACCTTTTAAATGAGTTTTTTTTCTAGTAAAAATTTATCGAAATGTAGGAAAGTGTTTGATTTAGCTTGATAATCCACATTCACGACAAAAAGAATTGAATGTTTTCTAACGAATTTTGATTTTTCTGAACATATTTAGGACCAAATACGAGATATTTCTGATTGTTCCACTTAGAAGGACATCTAGAAAATAACACGTGGCGTTTACTAAGTTGCCATGACTCCAGAAAATGTGTTAGGAATGATACGTAAGTTCTACTATAAGAGCAAGTTCACTGGTGTTGGGAAAAAGTGGTAAATATATTGTCACTTTTTGCACATTTTGAAAATTTCAAGTTTTTTAACAACACGTTTTGTAGTTTCGCATGCTGTGATGCAAAAATAGCAATATTTCTATCACATACGGCTGAAATAGAACCAGTGCTGTAAAAAATGCAACGCCCAAAGATCTTAAAATATTTTTGCATGGTAAAATTGTCAAAATGTCAAAATTTCTACCACTTTTTCCCAACACCAGTGAACTTGCTCTAAGAGCTATAAGAGCAATCAGTTGTACTCTTGCTAAAGTCAGTAAAAGTAAGTGGAATATAACAATACACATTACGAGACTCGCAGAATATATCTCAATAATCTACTTAATTAAACAATCGTTTAAACGTCACTTTAAAATTCTGCAAAAATCATGGATGAGTTTTGAACAAAATTGAAGTTTTTTAGACCCCATGGTTTGAAAATATAAAAAATGACCTAGAATCGACTCAGTGCGTGATTGGATAATCGTGCTTGAGCTTGAGCTTGAGCTTTGATAAACCGTACATTTCAGTAGTTGCTACTCCGTGATTGACAAGAACCATCAAAATTGTACATAGATCCAAATAAATGGGGCTTGGGATTAGCTTACCATTTTCTGTGTACACGTTTCGAAGGTTCCTTATCTTATATGGTCAATAACGGCGCCGGCCACGTCCTTACCGTTCATCGGGGAAAGGGAAGGATTGTTAGTTCGACTTCCGTTGCTACTAGAGACCGAATACACCTCTAAATCTCCACGGTCGTCTCAGGAAAGGTGTTTGTTAGTGGGAAGGTAAAAAAGATCTGGATTCCCTTTGGGAAGGGATGTGATCAAAGCAAAGTAAAATATTTAATGATCATCACGTCGCACACTATAGAGTACATCGCGTTTTTATTTACAGCAAATACGTCCTTACGTGGCATTGTCATACACGAACAATGTACTTAGCACCGATGCAACTTACCGAATTTTACCGCGCGCTTATAACGAGAAGAGCAAAACGTCCTCGCGTGGCATGTCATACAAGTACAATGCATTTATCACCGGCGCAACTCACCGAAGATTATCGCTCGCTTAAAAAGAGGAGAGCAAGAACGACCTAACGAGCAAAAACGTCCTAACGCATTATGCAAACGGAGAGAAAAAGAGAAAAAAAAAGCATACGATCGCGCCTCGCTTGCCTGATTTACTCTTTTCCCAAGCAACCGAACGGAGGAGTAAATCTCCATTGTTGCTCTCATGCAGCTTCTTCCTTGCACTGAGAGAAAAAAAATTAACCGCATTAGAAATAATTAATATTGAAATCATTATACACGTATAAAACACTTTTATCGCGCGCTGTAAACCAAGAGAAAACACGTTCAAACGCGGTATTGCAATACACGTACGAAATTAAACGCGGAAAAATTATCCATCACCGAACACTGTACAAGCCTTCGATTTCACGGCCTATACTCTCCACCAGATGTCGTTAAGAACAAAAAAAAATCTTTTACTCACCAGATATCGGTATGATAGTTTGAGAGATGTAACGCATTGTAACCCTTACTAATAAATGTAAGATCTTTTCTGAAGCTTTTGTAGCGCTATCTAGATTCATTTTTTCTGGTAGTTGTAACAAGAGGCCAAAACAAACGCTTCGTCATCGCATCACCAATTGAGAAAATTTACGACCGAAAAATACATTTTACGCTCAGCCGCCGGTTATTTAATGTTAAACTCCATCATCTACACATAACAATTCACTTCACTCACACTTTCCACAAACTTTCATCGTGAAAAATCATTACTAAAATCACAAAATCGAATTTAAAAACTTTAAATCAAAAACGCGTTTGTTTGGAATCAGTGTTCCCAACCTTCTCTATATCTTTCCTCAATCTGTTTCGGTTGAAAGAAATAACACTCCTATTTTTAATTCCCAATATTATCTTCCTGGACTGCCTTTATATTATTGTTTTTCAAAATCGTAACATCTTTCTTCGACTACCCTAATTGAATTTCAAGTCTAATCGACAATAGACAAATCTACCAAAAAGCGTTGAAACGAGAAAGAATTATTGTTAACAGGAAACTGTCCAAAAAGCATTCTGATCCAATGAGCCTCAAGTTCTTGTAAAATGCTTGATTTAAGAATAAGCCTTCGAAATTCAACAACCGCAAATGCACACTTACTAGAGCATTGGGGAGACGAATACTACTACCTTTACCTTGCCTAGTAACACATTGAACAGTTATTAACCCGTGACCCATTACAGTCTAGGATAGGGAACACCTCTGAATCTACAGAATACCGGACCTGAAATATAAAACTTTATTAAACAAATTGTATGAAAAATTATATCAGGTCAAACAATCATTACTGATCGGACCATATTGAACACTGGTAAGACGTTTGTTTAAAGCCGTGGGGCCAACACGTAGGTTCCGTTTCACTGGTGTTTATCAGTGATCCGTTCGTGTTAGCAAGATCTGGTGTGATACTCTCACTATTCGATTCTTTAAGATCTTGCGCGACAAGGCATACCCATTT